>NC_080078.1:65582455-65684709 GCF_949987535.1 Balaenoptera acutorostrata
GTAGGGCTTCTTAGCTTCTCCATGCTGTGGATTAGGGGCAGGGGGAGGAGAATGATATACTAGGAAAGCCACTGGACTGAGAGTCAGAAAGTTTGGGAACTCTCTGTGGGACCTTAGATAAGCACCTGCATCTCTCAAACCTTAGTTTCTCCATCTATATAATGGGGATAATTACACACCTCACAGAGTGGTTATAAGGATTAAATGAAATAGTGGATGTGGAATGTAATTTTGAAACTAGCTGGTAGGGTAGCAAGCTAAGGTGATATTATCATTACTGTCGTTAACATGAATGGACAGCAGATAAAAACTTTCTGATGCAGATAAAAGAGAAGTAAGAGTTGGCAAGAAGGAAATGGTCAGTGGTGTAGTGGCACTGGTTTGCATTGGCTGGTGAGAGCTGACTGGACCCATCTCTTCCCAGCTCTGTTCAGAGATGTTAAGATGGGTAGCTTTGAAAGTGGCCAGGATGGGAGTAGTTACAACCTAGAAATCAGAAAATGCTACAAATAGGGGCTTGTCTCCACAGAAAGATTATTGTTACACATTTACCAGCATATCCCTACAAACAGTGTGAATGGCTGATGCATTGTGGTTTCCTGAGGATTCAGATTCTAGAAGATTGTGTGTAGAGAGTGAGAGGCAGCAAAAAGCTTGTGGGAGGGTAGGAAGTTCCAGCAGCAAGTTCCCTGAGGAAGAACTGAAGCCAGAGCTCAGGAAATAACCTAGGTTGTTGTGACACCTGAGTTGAATCTCTGAAGAACGATGGTAGGTCCCAGAGGCAAAGAATGGTCTAACAGAAAGTACCAACCTGTAGACTGTAATGACTTGGCATGTAGCCATCCCGGAAGTAAACCACAGCAACTTCCTGGCCGTCCCTAGAACACAGGATGGAGAAAGCTGTTGTGTTAAATTAAAACTGATGTGTTCAGGGACTTCCCTAGTGGCGCAGTGGTTGAGAATCTGCCTGCCAATGCAGGGGACGTGGGTTCAAGCGCTGGTCCGGGAAGATCCCACATGCTGTGGAGCAACTAAGCCTGTGCGCCACAACTACTGAGCCTGCACTCTAGAGACCGCGAGCCACAACTACTGAAGCCCGTGCGCCTAGAGCCCGTGCTCCGCAACAAGAGAAGCCACCACAATGAGAAGCCCCCGCACCGCAACGAAGAGTAGCCCCCGCTCACCCCAACTAGAGAAAGCCCGTGTGCAGCAGCGAAGACCCAACACAGCCAAAAATAAATAAAATAAAATAAATAAATTTATAAAAGATAAAAAATAAAAATAAAATAACACTGATGTATTCAGTGGTTCAATCTATTTCAGGGTGCATCAAAATGCATTTGGCTTCTTTGAAAGTCAGTCCACAGGGGTAGCCTGAACAGGGATTCATTGGAAGTATGAAAGTAGACACCCACACCATCAATGCTTCCACTAAAAAAATGGAGGTATGCAGTGGGGAATGCTTTCTAATATTCCAGATCTAGAGTCATTCTAGTAAGGCCGAAGGCAACCAGAATTAAATTAGGTAAATTTTTTAAAAGTGGGCTCAAAATTACTGAGCAGCAGAATCATATTGCTATATATAATCATATTGCTAGCAAAGCACACTTGTATTTACACTGCTTAAAGTAGCTGATTTTTTTAAATGGTAGGGGGGTGAGGGTGGGGAGATGCAAAATATGAATCTAGTTAAGCCACATACTGTCTTTTTGAACTTCTTCCCCTTTTCTTTGATTTATTTGATATCGTTTGATTTGTCTGGAAAGTAAATTAATGACTGTTTTGTTAAGATAAAAGCACACTTTGAAAATAGTAAGGTATTGTGAAACGCCAGGAGATTCTTAATTTTAAGAATCACACATTTCCAGGTCTAAATATGTGTGCTGTAAGCAATGCTACCCAAATATGTGATACTGAAGTCACTTGGTGGTGGCCCCTGAAGGGAAGCACAGGGCCTGGCTTGGAACACAAATCCAGGCCCTCTGAGGTCTTGCATGAGACCTCAGAGAGCAACTCCCAGACCAATCAAAGAATGAGCTGGCTACTCCTCTTCCTCCTTGACTGCCCAACCCAACTGCCCAGGTCTGACTTGACCAGCCAAGAAGGACAAGAAAACTTTTGGGAGCCCAGAGGCATATGAAAACCAAGGTTATCCAGAATGTCAATAGCTCTGATACAACCCGTTAGAAGCAGAACTTGGCTTCTCCAAAATTTCCTGGGATGGTGGGATATTTTCAGAGTTCACCCTAAAGTTCAGAGAGAAGGAAGCAAGCCATCACATCTCCCAGAAGAAAGGATTATTTAGGGCAAGTGGGCAGCAGGATGAGTTTCCTAAATCAGCCCTCTATCGGATCCTTGGGGAATGCTCCCTGGACACTTACATAAACAGTCTTCGGTCCTGGTCTAGAGACCCCTTTTCAGAGACATCTTCAAACTTTCGCCGGATTACATGGATATTCCTGGGAAAGATGGGCAAGGCTCAGAGTGGATGCTCTGTTCTGAGTGGCTCTCCCCAGTCCTGGAGCTACATCTGGAGGTCTCCCCTCCTTTACTTACCTGGCTAGTAGCTCATTCTCTATAGCACGCTGGTCGAATATATTCCTTTCCTTCTCTTGAGCAATCAGTAGCACCCGAGCGCTGGGGAAAGAGCACAGGTGGCCCAAGGTGGCTACAAATCTTGTCTTCCCTCCATCCCACCCCCTCAGAAGTGAGAATGAGAACACGGCTTCCCTGAAAGAGTAGATATTCTCTCTACTCAGGACTGCCTCAGGCATAGACACCTGAGGCTACAACACATTATTTCCTGAATATAGAAAACTTGAAAAAATGGACATGTCTCTGCCCCTTCTCCAGTAGGTAGATGAAATATTGTAATGATGTCAATCTTCTGTGCAAATTAAAATTTAGATTTAAAACCATCTCAAAAACCCAAGAGGACTTTTTCTTAGAATTTAACATAATGATTCCAAGTTCTTCTGGAAGAATAAAGAGGTGAGAGTACTGAAGAATATTTTGTAAAAGAACAATGCTGGGGGTTAGGGGATAATGACCCTATTGCTAGATTGTGAAGCATATAATAAAAGAGTGTGTGATTCTTTCAAAAAGAAAGAAAAAAAAAAGAATAGCTCAATGGAATCCTCAACGGAATCCTACAGAAACACTATAGAGAAAACTATGAATAAGGCATTATCTCCTGGGGCCTCCCAACATTTCTGTGAGGTACACAGGGCCACGTTTGGTCCCACAGTATTAATGGGATCACTGGGGCTTACCTGGCCTCTTCCTTTCTGCTTATCCACATGTTTCTTAAAGGAGCAAGAGCTCGAGGACTCAGGGAAATGCTAATGCCAAAGAATTGTCTGTTTGGCTACCAAGCAAGCTGTTTTCAGTTGTCAAGAACAGGTCCAGGTGTCTCCCACCAGACTCTCTTTTTTTTTTTTTTTTTAAATTTATTTATTTATTTATTTATGGCTGTGTTGGGTCTTCGTTTCTGTGCGAGGGCTTTCTCTAGTTGTGGCAAGCGGGGGCCGCTCTTCATCGCGGTGCGCGGGCCTCTCACTATCGCGGCCTCTCTTGTTGCGGAGCACAGGCTCCAGACGCGCAGGCTCAGTAATTGTGGCTCACGGGCCCAGTTGCTCCGCGGCATGTGGGATCTTCCCAGACCGGGGCTCGAACCCGTGTCCCCTGCATTGGCAGGCAGATTCTCAACCACTGCGCCACCAGGGAAGCCCCCACCAGACTCTCTTAGTGTCACTGCTCAGCAGTACCAAACTCCATTTTTGCTGTAGCTGTATTGCTCTGTGCCCAAGGCTTCTTGCTGAGCTCTTGGGTGGGCAGACTTGGCTTAGGATTTTAAGTGTGGATTCCTGACCTCCCATTCTTGGCCTCTTGTCTATCTCTGCTTCTCCCTCCCT
Organism: Balaenoptera acutorostrata; assembly: GCF_949987535.1. Lineage (NCBI taxonomy): Eukaryota > Metazoa > Chordata > Mammalia > Artiodactyla > Balaenopteridae > Balaenoptera > Balaenoptera acutorostrata. Next base: position 65,586,370 of record NC_080078.1, read on the forward strand.
CACCTGAACCTCTTGGGCTACACTCTGCCTGACTCCTTTCCACTTAGCTAAAACACAGGTCCTAGTATGCCCCTTCTCCTGGCCTGCCTGAAATCTCTTGAGGTCAGACATGACATTAAGCAGTCTTGGTTTTGAGTTGGGTATCTGAGAGACGACCTAGAAATGGTGCTTTCACAAGCTGTCTTGCCCTGAGAGAGTCCCGAGGGCCAATGACCTGGCTCTTTACTTTGTAGCCTGATCTGCTTTGCTCATGAGTGGGAGGTGGCACTTGGCCCGGGCTGGCCCACCTCCAAGAAAAGGTGGAGGAGAGGCTGTAGGTTAAAGTGGAACTGCATGCTCTGGTTAATGAAGCCTCCTGCCAAATAATCGGACTCAGACTCGGAAAACATATTCTACCTCCTCCTGCCTTTAATTCTGAGCAGTCTCTTGACAGCAGGTCTAGGAAAGTTATCAGCTAAGGGAGGTGAAGTAGTGGTAGCATGCTGACTGGGAATGAGGACTCCGGAGTCCCAGTACTGGCTTTGCCAGTGATCTATGGTATACCCTTGGGTAAGTCAGTTTCTTTCCTTGGGCCCTGATTTCCCCATGTATAAGATAAGGGTGTTAAATAGATCATAGTTCCCAACCTTTTATATCAAGAATCCCCTTTGGGGCTTCCCTGGTGGCGCAGTGGTTGAGAATCTGCCTGCCAATGCAGGGGACACGGGTTCGAGCCCTGGTCTGGGAAGATCCCACATGCTGCGGAGCAACTAGGCCCGTGAGCTGCAATTACTGAGCCTGCGCGTCTGGAGCCTGTGCTCCACAACAAGAGAGGACACGATAGTGAGAGGCCCGCGCACCGCAATGAAGAGTGGCCCCCGCTTGCCACAACTAGAGAAAGCCCTAGCACAGAAACGAAGACCCAACACAGCCATAAATAAAATAAATAAATAAATAATTTAAAAAAAAAAAAAAATATATATATATATAAAAAAAAAAAAAAAAAAAAAAAAAAGAATCCCCTTTTCTTATCCCTACTCATTCTAACCACAGACACTATATTTTGAAAGAGTTTGAATAAATGTCTAAATTGAAATCATAATTCATTTTCCAGGCTTAATTTTTAAAAATTCTTTAAAAAAGTATGAGATAATTGATGAAAATTCATCTGCTCTACAAATGCTCGCACCTCAGTTTTTCAGTCTATACTATGGGACCATTCCTTTTGGAAGAACAGTGTAGTAGAGAGAACACAGGCTTTAGGGGCAGATAAACGTGAATTCTAAACTTACTAGCTGTGTGACTTTGGGCAAGTTATTCAACCTCTCTGAGCCCTCCGTTTGCTCTTCTGTAAAATAAAACTCTTTAAATGGTAGTAATTATCACTATCATTATTGTTATTATTGAAAGTACCACCCTCACTGAATTTTTTAAAGCATTTTTCAAATCTATGATTTCATTTAATTCTTACTACCATCCTTTTAGGTATTATTATTACCCCCGTTTTACAAGTAAGGAAACTGATGTTCAGGGAAAAGAACAGACTTTAGCAAAGGTCATATTTGGGTCAGCAGAAGTGCCTATTTGACTCTCAAAATGAGGGAATCCACTCCTGGCTCAGGGACCCCACAGCTCCTACCTACCAGTGCCTAATTCTGAGCACACAAGTCTTTTCTCTCCATGTTATTCACAGCCTGGCTAGAGAAACCCTCTGCAGCATTTGTCTATCAGCAGTTCCCTAGCTGACCCATCTCCTGGCTTCACTCTTAAAATACAACCTAGCCAAGAGTTCTACTTGACAAAATATTTGTCTGATGACTTCCAAATGCTCAGAGTCTGAGGTTTCTTGAGTCTTAGTGAGGCTTAACAAGCCCAGAGAGGCTCTCTTGGAGGCAATAAAGTGATTAAGAATGCAGGTTCTAGAGGGAGATGGACTCTGGGCTCTACCACCAATTCACCACTTGACCTTGAACAATGCACTTCACTTCTCTGAACCTCAGTTTCCTCATCTTTAAAATGGGGGAGATGAATAATATCTACCTCAGAGTGTTTGAAATGAGATTCAATGAGATCCTGTATGTGAAGAGCTTAGCACAAAGTGTGGCACTAGTAGGTGCTCATTAAGGGTAAACTATTAATGCTATATTAACATAGCAATAACTGTTAGTACAGTGGCCGCTCACTTATCCGGAAGTCATATCTGGAACATCTAGCATCTTCACACATCTGGAGCACGGTTGAGAAATAGGAAGGAAGCAAAATAATGCCTCTGAACAGTTAAAACAGATACTATAAAATCAAAGTTTATGCATTTACTCATCAAAGAGGCCCTCACACTCATTAGACACAAATATAACAGATCATTTGCTTTCCCAAACTACAACAAATCAGAAAGGAGGTATAAGGATGGCAGTGGAGATTCTAAATTCAAGCAAAGTGACAGCAGTAAGAAGTAAGAGCTGTTAGTAGGAAAACAGACAGAAAAACTATGAAAAAAAGAATAAGAGCATAAAGCCTAATAACTGGGGCCATTAGTGCAGGCAAACAACCTCACATGCCTCTCTCACTCTAGGTAGTACCCCTGCATTACATCAAGATGCAATCACTGACTGTCATAACGATCACCTGTAGCCAATGAGAAAAGATTAAATTATCATCAGCATCTCTTAAGAAGGAAGCCCAAAACCCCATTAAAATAATTTTGGTACTTCAAAGTACAAGCTTCTATTTCAAGAAAAATTCTCTCATGATTTCCTAATGATGTCAGGCAAAGAAGTTGCTGCATCCATGAATGCTGAATCTAAAGCAGGATTCTGCTGACACTTTTTCTTCCCCTTACTTGGCTGATCCGTAGAGTTCCCAGGCTTTGGCAATCCCCATGGCCAATCCCTTGCTGGGATTATTGGAGAGGATCTTGGCAGCTTCTTTGGTCTTACCCAGGACATTGAGAACATGTCTGTTGAAAGAGAGATGCCTACTTAGTAACTGGATGGACCTGGAAGACCCTTCTGCCTGTGATTCATAGACACTTATAGGAACATCACTTTGAGAGTCAGCTGAGCACTAAAAAGCATCCTACCATCATGCTCTTGTAGGATCCACCTCAGGCTGGAATGTGTTGGGCTGCCCTAAGCCTGGCCCCTGGTGTACATGCCCAGAGGAGCCCTGAGACCCTGTGTTTCCACTCCACACAAGCCTCCCAATGAACTGAAACCCCTTTCCCTGAGCCCCAGGTACTGTCTGGAATCCAGCTACAGACCATTTGGAATCCCAGCAACCTGGAGCATCACTACTGACTAGAAACGGATGTTGCTAGGGTCCAGCGCTCAGAAGGGAAGCCCCTGTTCCCTGTCTGCCTTGGATTCTGACCTCCTTTCGGGCCTCTTTCTTACCTCAGGACCCTCACAGATAGTGTTCCTTCTGCCTGGAATACTAACTTGTACAATGAAGGGGCAGGACCAGATGAACCCTGAGGTCCCTTCTTTCTGACACACCAAGACCTAATTACAGGTGGAAACTGTGCTACGAGGTGGAAACACATGACCCAAGGCCCAGGAAGGCACAGTCAGCATTGGACATCCCTGCCCCCACCTATGATTGTAGGCTCATCAGGCTGACATCTCACTAGTGTGCCCAGGATTGCCCAAGGGACCCACCGATGCACAGCAGGGGTCCGGGAGGCTAGGCCCCCAAAGCTGGCAGAGATGGTGTTGATTTCAATCTGTTTCAGGGCTGCAGAGCCATCTGCGTTGCGCTGGAACATGTAGTCTGAGCGATTCAGGCCCAGGAACACCGTCTGTGGGGAAAACTGAAGGCTGAGGACATTTGCCCAGGGGCTGACTCTGAGGGCCTAGCCACAGAGCAGACAGGTACCATGAACTCTACGCAGAGGTGCCAGCTAACACTCCCAAACCTAGTGGAATCATTCTTTGGGACATTCCAGGATTGGCCACTAATGTATAAACCCAGTGGGGACCAATGAGAGGCAGATTCCCATGAGCTCAGGGAGTAGGCCAAATTCTTCTGGTTAAAAAAAAAAAAGAGAACGAGATGGGAGGGGCAGGTCCCAGACTTGGGTGAAGTGGGGAATGGTTACCTGGGCAACGCCCTCTTTCAGGACTTGCTTGTGGATGTCAAAGAGATGAGCAGTAAAGTTGTCCCTTTTGATGGTGCTGAAAGAGGAAACAGTATTTTCTAGGCTACATCGAACATTAAAGGTCAAGGATTTCCATTGTCTCCTGAATCCTCTCTGGGTCTACTGGCTCAAAATTGAACACCCACACCAACCCTGTAGACAACAGTGGTTTAGAACCCAGCTTTAGAGCCAGATGACTTGGGTTCAAATCCCAGCTCTACCACTCACTATTGGGCAACCTCAGACAATCATGTCACCTCTATACTTCAGTTTGCTCATCTGTAAAATGAAGAGGAATATAATTATATTTATAACAGAGAGTTGTAGTGAAGAGTAAATGAGATATTACATGTACAGAATTGAACACAGTGTGTGGTCCCAAGAAGAATTCAAAACTGGCATACGATATGACCATTCTGTAGTTGGTAAGCTTTCTAGTTGACCTAACATTAACTCTCCGTAGCTTCCCCTATGTTCTGGGACCTCCCAGGACAAGTCTTTTCCACCTCTTCCATGGCAGCACTCAGAGATTAGAAGACACCAGTTATGACCTGTGCCCCAAAAGGTTTTTCTTTTTTTTTTTTTTTTTTAAAGTTTTACTTGATTTTATTTATTTATTTATTTATTTATTTATTTTTGGCTGTGTTGGGTCTTCGGTTCGTGCGAGGGCTTTCTCCAGTTGCGGCAAGCGGGGGCCACTCTTCATCGCGGTGCGGGGACCGCTCTTCATCGCGGTGCGCGGGCCTTTCTCTATCGCGGCCCCTCCCGTCGCGGGGCACAGGCTCCAGACGCGCAGGCTCAGCAATTGTGGCTCACGGGCCCAGCTGCTCCGTGGCATGTGGGATCTTCCCAGACCAGGGCTCGAACCCGTGTCCCCTGCATTAGCAGGCAGATTCTCAACCACTGCGCCACCAGGGAAGCCCCCAAAAGGTTTTTCTGACTCAAGCTAAATATCCTAATTTTTTCTTCAACCCGTCCTTATATGATGTGAATTCCTCAAGGAAGCCTTCCCTATCTGGGTCAGATCCCCCTGGTGTGCACTCTCATAGCACTGTGGACCTCTCCTTTATAGCACTGATTCCAGTTGTAATTTTCCATTTTATTTGTGTGATGACTAGTATTCTCTCCTATTTGACTATAAACCACATGAGGATGGGGACCATATCTCTGCTACCTCATCATCATGGCCCAGTGTGCTACTGTGACATGTGACATGAAGTAGGACCCAGCCAGTATGGTCTTCTGGAGCCTTAGGAAGAAACACCCACAGGTAACTAACTTGTTGCCTCTCAAGATTCAGGGTGGTCTCTGCATGCCTGCTCAAGCCTAACTCTCAGGCTCACCTTGTTACAGGGACCCCATTGAGCCCATGTAGCTCAGGCCTGCCCTGAAGTTCCTCTCTCCCCAGCCAGCTCTCATGGGGTTTCGCAGCCCTTGGTGAAGAAGAGAGTCCCTAAGCTGGGACTCTCCGAGGCTGCTATTCTAGCTCATGTGACCCTGGGCCTTTTCTCCCTTACAAGCTAGGGTTTGTGTGTATTTCAGAGGAGAGGGTAATAGGGAAGACAGGGGTTGCAGAGATGGGCTGCAGGGAAGGTCTCACACATAACTGCAGCTTTAGGATAAAGGTCATAAATCAGGCTGCTCATATTTCCCACAATCTAGAATCACAGGTACAAAAGCCGGGCCCATCCCGAGAAAGATCTGAGGAAAAGGTGGTGGAAAGGTTTGTACATTCAGGACTCAGTGGGTTTTTAGCTCCAAGTCAATGGTTTCCAAACTTCTTACCATTATGAATCCTTCTCGTTTTCACCCTCACACCAATGTGCACATTTTTAAAAGATTTTGTGGGGACTTTGCTGGTGGGCCAGCGGTCGAGACTCCGAGCTCCCAGTGAAGGGGGCCCGGGTTCGATCCCTGGTTGGGGAACTGGATCCCGCATGCTGCAACTAAGACCCAGGGCAGCCAAATAAATAAATATTAAAAAAAAAGAAAGATTTTTTGTTTAACAAAATAGTTCTTTTCTTTTGAAAAATTAATGAGACAGGCAACCATACACACACACACACACACACACACACACACACACACACACACACACATATTTAATTCTAATTTAATTATAAAATAAAGAAATTTCCCGGGCTTCCCTGGTGGCGCAGTGGTTAAGAATCCGCCTGCCAGCTCGGTGCTTTGTGACCACCTAGAGGGGTGGGATGGGGAGGGTGGGAGGGAGGGAGATGCAAGAGGGAAGAGAAATGGGAACATATTGTATATGTATAACTGAGTCACTTTGTTATAAAGCAGATGCTAACACACTATTGTAAGGCAATTATACTTCAATAAAGATGTTTGAGAAAAAAAAAAAAAAAAAGAATCCGCCTGCCAGTGCAGGGGACACGGGTTCGAGCCCTGGTCCAGGAAGATCCCACATGCCACGGAGCAACTAAGCCTGTGCGCCACAACTACTGAGCCTACGCTCTAGAGCCCACGAGCCACAACTACTGAGCCCACGTTCCATAACTACTGAAGTCCGTGTGGCTAGAGCCCGAGCTGTGCAACAAGAGAAGCCACCGTAACGAGAAGCCCGCGCAGCAGAACGAAGAATAGCACCCACTTGCTGCAACTTGAGAAAGCCTATACACAGCAATGAAGACCCAATGCAGCCAAAATAAATAAATAAATAAATAAATAAACATATTTAAAAAAAAAAAAGAAATTTCCCTTGCCCCAGGGCCTCAAGGGGAAAAAAGATCAAGGGAGAAGAGACAGAGAGAGGGGGATAGAGTGAGCCATTTCAGGGGTTCTGTATCCTCGTGAACTGGGTGTGGCCCAGTCTGCACCCCGTCCCACCCAGAGATAAGAGGCCTGAAGTGACAAGAAAGGGTCACTGCTTAAGAGAAGTAGGAAATCTGACTTTAAACCCAATAACCCCTCCTGCCCTCTGTTTTCTCTAAAACTAGGTTGACTCTCCCTAATTACAAATGGAAATTTCAGTCTTCAAAGCAGGGGGGTCATGGGTCAGAGAATCACAGAATGTCAATGTTGGAAGTTACCTTAGATTTAGGCCAACCTCCCATTTTACAGATGAAGAAATTGAGGCCCAGAGAAAGAGAGGAACTTGCTTGAGGCCATATACATAAGTGGTAGAGCCAGGGTTAGAAGTCAGGTTTCCTAACCTCTATTCTACAAATTTTTGTTTCTCCTGGGGAGTACCTGTCCCCCACCCCACCGAGTCACCTGCCTGAGTAATAGCTCATGACTCCCCAGTCTTCCAATCCCTTGGTTCTAGCACCTCACAGTCCCCGAAGCCCCACTGCCCTGTACCTGGAGAGAGTTTGCTCCAGAAAGGCAGCGTTCTGGCTGACAGCATCCACCAGCAGGTTGAAGTCCATTTGCACAGCATAGGCCTGCTCCAGCAGGGCACTCGTGACCAGTGAGGGGAAGAGTGTGAATGGGGCATAGCTCACCACCTGATCGAGGAGAGAGAGTGGGCATGGGTAGAACACCTGTGAATGGGTTGTCTTCCTGCAAACATAACCCCATGGAAAGTGTGCCCTACATTTATTGAGGACACACAAACTACAGAATAGTGGTTACCTCTGGGAAGGGAGGGAGAACAGGATGAGGAATGGGTATAAAGAGAACTTGCAGACTTTGTTTTTGGCCATTTTGCTTCTGATCTTTTTTTTTTTTTAATGTAAAGAGATAAAATATTACAAAGTCTAGAAGACAAATAAACCAAAAAATTATTGAGCACTGACTGTGTTCTCAGCACTGTTTTAAATACTTTACATGGATTCATCATTTAACCCTATGAGAAAGATACTATTATTATCTAAACCTAATAAATAGATAAGGGAACTAAGTCTCAGAGAGGTTAAGTAACATGTCCAAAATTATATAAAGCTAATAAGTGACACTGGGATTTGAACCATGAATGTTACTAAACAACAACCACCATACACACACACACACACACACACACACACACACACACACACGCACACACACACACACACATACTCTTAGCCAGTTCATATCCAAGCCCAGTCCCCTTGCCTTCTGGTTGGGGGAGAGGGAGAGTCCTGCAGGTAGGGCTGCAGCAGAAGTGGACTCTGGTCTCCGGAGAAGAAGCCAGGAGTGGTTTCCCCCCAGTATTGGAGATGGTGACCCAGGTTGCCAGGCCTGCAGTTCAGCTGCATTCTGAGTTCTCTGGACTTTGGCAGAGCCAGGAAACCCAAATACCATCCAGAATACTATTTTTAGAAGGGGATAATGCATTCTGAGATTTCCAACAACAAATGAACTAGAACTTGGGTAAGAGAAGGTAAGATGACTTTGTGACTTATATTATGACTTTGTGCTTATATTATGAAGCATTCCTGAGTCTAACCTCTGAGTTAATATGCTTGTCATCATAGTAGTATGAGTTAAGGGTGTTAGAACTTGGCATTTATATATTTATTTTTTAAAAAATTATTATTTTGAATGGATAATCCAAACACATGATATAAATTTAAAAAAAACACAAGGATACATAGTGAAAAGTACATCTCACTCCCACCCTAGCCCCAATGACCCAGTTCTCCTCCCCAGAAGCAAATGGTATACTAGTGTCTCACATATCCTTCTAGACTAATGTATATGTATACATACATATTTTCTCTCTCTTTTACACACACACAAGCATATAATACATACATTGTTCTGTCCTTAGCTTTATAAATATTTCAGAGACATTTCCAAATACATTCAAATAGAGCACTCTCATTCTTTTTATTTTATCTTATTTTTTTAACATCTTTATTGGAGTATAATTGCTTTACAATGGTGTGCTAGTTTCTGCTGTATAACAAAGTGAATCAGCTATACATATACGTATATCCCCATATCTCCTCCTTCTTGCGTCTCCCTCCCACCCTCCCTGTCCCACCCCTCTAGGTGGACACAAAGCACGGAGCTGATCTCCCTGTGCTATGTGGCTGCTTCCCACTAGCTACCTATTTTACATTTGGTAGTGTATATATGTCCATGCCACTCTCTCACTTCGTCCCAGCTTACCCTTCCCACTCCCTGTGTCCTCAAGTCCATTCTCTATATCTGAGTCTTTATTCCTGTCCTGCCCCTAGGTTCTTCTGAACCTTTTTTTTTTTTAGATTCCATATATATGTGTTAGCATACGGTATTTGTTTTTCTCTTTTTGACTTACTTCACTCTGTATGACAGACTCTAAGTCCATCCACCTCATTACAAATAACTCAATTTCATTTCTTTTTATGGCTGAGTAATATTCCATTGTATATATGTACCACATCTTCTTTATCCATTCATCTGTCAATGAACACTTAGGTTGCTTTTTGAATTATGGTTTTCTCAGGGTATATATCCAGTAGTGGGATTGCTGGGTCATATGGTAGCTCTATTTTTAGTTTTTCAAGGAACCTCCATACTGTTCTCCACAGTGGCTGTATCAATTTATATTCCCACCAACAGTGCAAGAGGGTTCCCTTTTCTCCACACCCTCTCCAGCATTTATTGTTTCTAGATTTTTTGATGATGGCCATTCTGACAGGTGTGAGGTGATACCTCATTGCGGTTTTGATTTGTATTTCTCTAATGATTAGTGATGTTGAGCATCCTTTCATGTGTTTGTTGGCAATCTGCATATCTTCTTTGGAGAAATGTCTATTTATGTCTTCTGCCCATTTTTGGATTGGGTTGTTTGTTTTTTTGATATTGAGCTGCATGAGCTGCTTGTAAATTTTGGAGATCAATCCTTTGTCAGTTGCTTCATTTGCAAATATTTTCTCCCATTCTGAGAGTTGTCTTTTCGTCTTATTTATGTTTTCCTTTGCTGTGCAAAAGCTTTTAAGTTTCATTAGGTCTCATTTGTTTATTTTTGTTTTTATTTCCATTTCTCTAGGAGGTGGGTCAAAAAGGATCTTGCTGTGATTTATGTCATAGAGTTTTATGCCTATGTTTTCCTCTAAGAGTTTTATACTGTCTGGCCTTATATTTAGGTCTTTAATCCATTTTGAGTTTATTTTTGTGTGTGGTGTTAGGAAGTGTTCTAATTTCATTCTTTTACATGTAGCTGTCCAGTTTTCCCAGCACCAGTTATTGAAGAGGATGTCTTTTCTCCATTGTATATTCTTTTATCCATTGTATATTCATTTTGTATATTTTATCAAAAATACGGTGACCATATGTGCATGGGTTTATCTCTGGGCTTTCTATCCTCTTCCATTGATCTATATTTCTGTTTTTGTGCCAGTACCATATTGTCTTGATTACTGTAGCTTTGTAGTATAGTCTGAAGTCCAGGAGCCTGATTCCTCCAGCTCCATTTTTCTTTCTCAAGATTGCTTTGGCTATTTGGGGTCTTTTGTGTTTCCATACAAATTGTGAAATTTTTTGTTCTAGTTCTGTGAAAAATGCCATTGGTAGTTTGACAGGGATTGCATTGAATCTGTAGATTGCTTTGGGTAGTACTGTCATTTTCACTATGTTGATTCTTCCAATCCAAGAACATGGTATATCTCTCCAGCTGTTGGTATCGTCTTTAATTTAATTTCTTTCATCAGTGTCTTATAGTTTTCTGCATACAGGTCTTTTGTATCCTTAGGTAGGTTTATTCTTAGGCATTGTATTCTTTTTGTTGCAATGGTAAATGGGAGTGTTTCCTTAATTTCTCTTTCAGATTTTTCATCATTAGTGTATAGGAATGCAAGAGATTTCTGTGCATTAATTTTGTATCCTGCTACTCTACCAAATTTATTGATTAGCTCTAGTAGTTTTCTGGTAGTCTTTAGGATTCTCTACGTATAGTATCATGTCATCTGCAAACAGTGACATCTTTACATCTTCTTTTCTGATTTGGATTTCTTTTATTTCTTTTTCTTCTCTGATTGCTGTGGCTAGGACTTCCAAAACCGTGTTGCATAATAGTGTTGAGAGTGGGCATCCTTCTGTTGTGCCTGATCTTAGAGGAAATGCTTTCAGTTTTTCACCATTGAGAATGATGTTTGCTGTGGGTTTGTCGTATATGGCCTTCATTATATTGAGGTAGGTTCCCTCTATGCCCACTTTCTGGAGAGTTTTTTACAATAAATGGTGTTGAATTTTGCCAAAAGCTTTTTCTGTATCTGCTGAGATGATCATATGGTTTTTATTCTTCAATTTGTTAATATCGTGTATCACATTGATTGATGTGCATATACTGAAGAATCCTTGCATCCCTGGGATAAATCTCACTTGATCATGGTGTATGATCCTTTTAATGTGTTTTTGGATTCTGTTTGCTAGTATTTTGTTGAGGATTTTTGCATCTATATTCATCAGAGATATTGGTCTGTAATTTTCTTTTTTTGTAGTATCTTTGTCCGGTTTTGGTATCAGGGTGATGGTGACATCATAGAATGAGTTTCGGAGTGTTCCTCCCTCTGCTATATTTTGGAAGAGTTTGAGAAGGATAGGTGTTAGATCTTCTCTAAATGTTTGATAGAATTCGCCTGTGAAGCCATCTGGTGCTGGGCTTTTGTTTGTTGGAAGATTTTTTTTTTTAATTTTTATTTATTTATTTATTTATGGCTGTGTTGGGTCTTCGTTTCTGTGCGAGGGCTTTCTGTAGTTGCAGCAAGTGGGGGCCACTCTTCATCGCAGTGCGCAGGCCTCTCCCTATCGCGGCCTCTGTTTTTGCGGAGCACAGGCTCCAGACGCGCAGGCTCAGTAATTGTGGCTCACGGGCCTAGTTGCTCTGCAGCATGTGGGATCTTCCTGGACCAGGGCTCGAACCCGTGTCCCCTGCATTGGCAGGCAGACTCCCAACCACTGCGCCACAAGTGAAGCCCTGTTGGAAGATTTTTAATCACTGTCTCAATTTCAGTGCTTGTGATTGGTCTGTTTATATTTTCTATTTCTTCCTGGTTCAGTCTCAAAAGGTTGTGCTTTTCTAAGAATTTGTCCATTTCTTCGTGGTTGTCCATTTTATTGACATATAGTCGCTTGTAGTAATCTCTCATGATCCTTTGTATTTCTGCAGTGTCAGTTGTTACTTCTCCTTTTTCATTTCTAATTCTATTGATTTGAGTCTTCTCCCTTTTTTTCTTGATGAGTCTGGCTAATAGCTTATCAATTTTGTTTATCTTCTCAAAGAACCAGCTTTTAGTTTTATTGACCTTTGCTACTGTTTTCTTTGTTTCTATTTCATTTATTTCTGCTCTGATCTTTATGATTTCTTTCCTTCTGCTAACTTTGGGGTTTTTTTGTTCTTCTTTCTCTAATTGCTTTAGGTGTAAGGTTAGGTTGTTTATTTGAGCTGTTTCTTGTTCCTTGAGGTAGGATTGTATTGCTATAAACTTCCCTCTTAGAACTGCTTTTGCTGCATTCCATAGGTTTTGGGTCATCATGTTTCCATTGTCTTTCATTTCTAGGTATTTTTTGATTTCCTCTTTGATTTCTTCAGTGATCTCATGGTTATTTAGTAGTGTCTTGTTTAGCCTCCATGTGTTTGTATTTTTTACAGATTTTTTCCTGTAATTGATATCTAGTCTCATAGCGTTGTGGTTGGAAAAGTTACTTGATATGATTTCAATTTTCTTAAATTTACCAAGGCTTGATTTGTGACCCAAGATATGATCTATCCTGGAGGATTTCCCATGAGCACTTGAGAAGAAAGTGTATTCTGTTGTTTTTGGATGTAATGTCCTATAAATATCAATTAAGTCCATCTTGTTTAATGTATCACTTAAAGCTTGTGTTTCCTTATTTATTTTCATTTTGGATGATCTGTCCATTGGTGAAAGTGGGGTGTTAAAGTCCCCTACTATGATTGTGGTACTGTTGATTTCCCCTTTTATGGCTGTTAGCATTTGCCTTATGTATTGAGGTGCTCCTATTTTGGGTGCATAAATATTTACAATTGTTATAACTTCTTCTTGGATTGATCCCTTGATCATTATGTAGTGTCCTTCTTTGTCTCTTGTAATCATCTTTATTTTAAAGTCTATTTTGTCTGATATGAGAATTGCTACTGCAGGTTTCTTTTGATTTCCATTTGCATGGAATATCTTTTTCCATCCCCTCACTTTCAGTCTGTATGTGTCCCTAGGTCTGAAGTGGGTCTCTTGTAGACAGCATATATATGGGTCTTGTTTTTGTATCCATTCAGCCAGTCTGTGTCTTTTGGTTGGAGCAATTTAATCGATTTACATTTAAGGTAATTATTGATATGTGTGTTCCTATTACCATTTTCTTAATTGTTTTGGGTTTGTTATTGTAGGTCTTTTCCTTCTCTTGTGTTTCCCACTTAGAGAAGTTCCTTTAGCATTTATTGTAGAGCTGGTTTGGTGGTGCTGAATTCTCTTAGCTTTTGCTTGTCTGTAAAGTTGTAATTTCTCCACTGAATCTGAATGAGATCCCTGCTGGATAGAGTAATCTTGGTTGTAGGTTTTTCCCTTTCATCACTTTAATATGTCCTGCCACTCCCCTCTGGCTTGCAGAGTTTCTGCTGAAAGATCAGCTGTTAACCTTATGGGGATTCCCTTGTATGTTATTTGTTGTTTTTCCCTTGCTGCTTTTAATATTTTTTCTTTGTATTTAATTTTTGATAGTTTCATTAATGTGTCTTGGCATGTTTCTCCTTGGATTTATCCTGTATGGGACTCTCTGGGCTTCCCGGGCTTGATTGACTATTTCCTTTCCCATATTAGGGAAATTTTCAACTATAATCTGTTCAAATATTTTCTCAGTCCCTTTTTTTTTTCTCTTCTTCTTCTGGGACCCCTATAATTTGAATGTTGGTGTGTTTAATGTTGTCCCAGAGGTCTCTGAGACTGTCCTCAATTCTTTTTATTCTTTTTTCTTTATTCTGCTCTGTGGTAGTTATTTCCACTATTTTTTTAAAAAATAAGTTTATTTATTTATTTATTTTTGGTTGTGTTAGGTCTTCATTGCTTTGCACGGGCTCTCTCCATTGCGGCGAGCGGGGGCTACTCTCTGTTGTGGTGCACGGGCTCAGTAGTAGTGGTGCACAGGCCCAGTTGCTCCACAGCATGTGGGATCCTCTGGGACCAGGGCTCGAACCCACGTCCCCCACATTGGCAGGCGGATTCCCAACCACTGCACCACCAGGGAAGTCCCTTTCCACTATTTTATCTTCCAGGTCATTTATACATTCTTCTGCCTCAGTTATTCTGGTATTGATTCCTTCTAGAGAATTTTTAATTTCATTTATTGTGTTGTTCATCATTGTTTGTTTGCTCTTAGTTCTTCTAGGTCCTTGTTAAACGTTTCTTGTATTTTCTCCATTCTATTTCCAAGATTTTGGATCATCTTTACTATCATTACTCTGAATTCTTTTTCAGGTAGACTGCCTATTTCCTCTTCATTTGTTTGTTCTGGTGGGTTTTTACCTTGCTCCTTCATCTGCTGTGTGTTTCTCTGTCTTCTCATTTTGCTTAACTTACTGTGTTTGGGGTCTCCTTTTCGCAGGCTGCAGGTTCGTAGTTCCTGTTGTTTTTGGTGTCTGCCCCCAGTGGCTAAGGTTTGTTCAGTGGGTTGTGTAGGCTTCCTGGTGGAGGGGACTGGTGCCTGTGTTCTGGTGGATGAGGCTGGATCTTGTCTTTCTGGTGGGCAGGACCGCGGCCAGTGGTATGTTTTGGGGTGTCTGTGACCTTACTATGATTTTAGGCAGCCTCTCTGCTAATGGGTGGGGTTGTGTTCCTGTCTTGCTAGTTGTTTGGCATAGGGTGTCCAGCACTGTAGCTTGCTGGTCATTGAGTGGAGCTGGGTCTTAGCATTGAGATGGAGATCTCTGGGAGTGCTTTCGCTGTTTGATATTACGTGGAGCCAGGAGGTCTCTGGTGGACCAATGTCCTGAACTCGGCTCTCCCACCTCAGAGGCACAGGCCTGACACCTGGCCGGAGCACCAAGACCCTGTCAGCCACATGGCTCAGAAGAAAAGGGAGAAAAAAGAAAGAAAGAGAAAAATAAAATAAAATAAAATGAAATGAAATAAAGTTATTAAAATAAAAAAATTTAAAAAATATTAAAAATTAAAAAATTTTTAAAAAAAGAAAAAAAAAAGGAAGAAGAGAGCAACCAAACCAAAAAACAAATCCACCAATGATAACAAGCGCTAAAAACTATACTAAGAAAAAAAATGAGAAACAAAAACAGACAGACAGAGCCCTAGGACAAATGGTAAAAGCAAAGCTATACAGACAAAATCACACAAAGAAGAATACACATACACACTCACAAAAAGAGAAAAAGGAAAAAATATATATATATCTTTGGGGAAGTCTGAGGTCTTCTGCCAGTGTTCAGTAGGTGTTCTGTGGGAGTTGTTCCACATGTAGATGTATTTCTGATGTACTTGTGGGGAGGGAGGTGATCTCCATGTCTTACTCCTCCGCCATCTTGAAGGTCTCTCTCATTCTTTTTAATGGCTGTATAGTATTCCATTCTTTGTATATACCATAATTTATTGAATCTAGCCTTCTATTATGAACATCAAGGTGGTTTCCTTTGTTTCCTCCATTACACCTCGATGTTTCAGTGAACATCCTAGAATATACATTCTAGGTATTTTGTGTGTGAGAAGGTTCATAAATTGTAAATTTCTAAAAGTAGAAATGTCAGGTAATTAATGTAAATCCAATTAAAATTTTCTAAATAATTCCCAAATTGCCATCCTCAGCATCAATTTAAGACAAAATTAAGGAAGGGTGTTTGTGAGAGTAAGGTTTTTTTTAGCTTGAAGCCTTTAGGAGTTAGAGTGGGAAATATTGCACATATGTAAGGGGTGACTTAATACGCTGAGTGCATGTGTGAAAACTGCAGGGGTATTTCCTTGGTTTTAAAGCTCAGAACTCTGACTCCTCCAACAAATCCCATTTGGCATGAAAAACTCCCAAAGAGTTTTTCTGTTAAGACTTCCTTCTGCCTCTGTCCACGTGACTCATTATGCCCGCTTGGATTTGGGATCAATAGTATAGCACTGTTCTCTGCTGTCCATAGGCTAAAGGCTGAAACACATTCTTTTCACTTGCAATAGACACACAGAGTCATATTCTTCTATTATAAGAAAAACTATAGCACATGCATGACAATAAACACTCAGCTTCACAGCCAGGAAAACAATACAACAGAGAGTGATAGAAGTAAGAACTCCTACCTTATCTAAAGGGGGCAGTCATAACTCCACTCTAGCCAATTGCTGCCATGCAGGAAAGTGAGCCAGGATTGCTAACTGACCTGATTTTTCAAGATAAGCTGGGTATCTAGAGTTTTTTTTTTTTAATTTCATGATTTTAAAAAATGTTGTATAAACAAAATAAGAAATGAAAGAGGAGAAATAACAACTGATACCACAGAGATATAAAAAATCATAAGAGAATACTATGAACAGTCATATGCCAACAAATTGGGCAACCTAGAAGAAACAGACAAATTTCTTGAAATATACAGCCTGCCAAGACTGAATCAAGAAGAAACAACTCGAACAGAGCAATCACTAGAAGTGAAATTGAATTTGTAATAAAAATACTCCCAGCAAACAGAAGTCCAGGACTGGATGGCTTCACAGGGAAATTCCACCAAACATATAAAGAAGAACAAATATCTATCCTTCTCAAACTATTCCAAAAAACTGAAGAGATGGGAGCACTCCCAAATTCATTCTACGAGGCCACCATTACACTGATACCAAAACCAGACAAAGACACTACAAATAAAGAAAATTACAGGCCAATATCTTTGATGAATATAGATGCAAAAATTCTCAACAAAATATTATCAAACTGGATCCAACAATACATAAAAAGGATCATACACCGTGATCAAGCTGGATTTATTCCAGGGTCACAAGGATGGTTCTACATTAACAAATCAATCAATGTGATACACTACATTAACAAAAGGAAGGATAAAAATCACATGACCATCTCAATAGACACAGAAAACGCATTTCACAAAATTTAACATCCATTCATGATAAAAACTCATCAAAGTGGGTATACAGGGAACATACCTCAACATAATAAAGGCCATTTACGACAGACCCACAGCCAACGTAATACTCAACAATGAAAAGCTGAAACCCTTCTTGCTAAATTCAGGAACAAGTATGCCCACTCTCACAGTTTCTATTTGACCTAGTATTGGAAGTCCTACCCACAGCCATCAGACAAGAAAAAGAAATAAAAGGTATCCAAATTGGAAGTGAAGAGGTAAAACTATCACTATTTGCAGACGACATGATACGCTATATGGAGAACCCTAAAGTCTCCACCCCAAAACTATTAGAACTAATAAATGAATTCAGCAAGATAGCAGGATACAAGATTAATATACAGAAATCTGTTGCATTTCTACATACTAATAATGAAATATCAGAAAGAGAAAGTAAAAAACAATCCTGTTCAAAATCTCAAAAAAATAAAATCCCTAGCAATAAATTTAACCAAAAAGGTAAAAGACTTATACTCTAAAAACTATAAAAACATTGATGAAGGGAACTGAAGATGATTCAAAGAAATGGAAAGATAGCCCATCCTCTTAGATTGGAAGAATTAATATTGTTAAAACGGCCATACTACCCAAAGCAACCTACAGATTTAATGCAATCCCTATCAAAACACCCATGACATTTTTCACAGAACTAGAACAAATAATCCTAAAATTTATATGGAACCATAAAAGACCCTGAATTGCAAAGCAATCCTGAGAAAAAAGAACAAAGCTGGAGGTATAACCCTCTCAGACTTCAGACTATACTACAAAGCTAGAGTAATCAAAACAGCATAGAATTGGCACAAAAACAGACACATAGATCAATGGAACAGAATACAGAGCCCAGAAATAAACCCATGCACCTATGGTCAATTAATCTACCACAAAGGAAGCAGGAATATGCAATGAAGAAAAGACGGTCTCTTCAATAAGTGGTGCTGGGAAAACTGGACAGCCAAATGTAAAACAATGAGATTAGAACATTCCCTCATACCATATTCAAAAATAAACTCAAAATGGTTTAAAAACCTACATGTAAGACCTGAAACCATAAAATTCCTAGAAGAGAACGCAGGTGGCACACTCTTTGACATAACACAAAACGAAAAGACAACCTACGGAATGGTAGAAGATATTTGCAAATGATGTGACTGACACGGGGTTAATATCCAAAATATACAAACAACTCATATAACTCAATATCAAAAAAACAAACAACCCAATCAAAAAATGGGCAGAAAACCAGAATAGACATTTCTTCAAAGAAGGCATACAGATGGCTAACAGGCACATGAAAAGATGCTCAAGATTGCTAATTAGAGAAGTGCAAATCAAAACTACAATGAGATATCACTTCACACCTTTCAGAATGGCTATCATCAAAAAGACTATAAATAACAAATGTTGGAGAGGATGTGAAGAAAAGGGAACCCTCGTACACTGTTGGTGGGAATGTAAATTGTTTCAGCCAGTATAGAAAACAGTACGGAGGTTACTCAAAAAACTGAAAACAGAACTACCATATGATCCAGCAATTCCATTCCTGGCTATATATCCGAAGAAAATGAAAACACTAATTCAGAAACATACACCTTAATGTTCACAGCAGTACTATTTATAATAGCCAAGATATGGAATTAACCTAAGTATCCATCAACAGATGAACGGATAAAGAAGACATGGTATATATATTCAATGGAATACTACTCAGCAATAAAAAAGGATGAAATTCTGCCATTTGCAACAAAGTGAAGGGTATTATGCTTAGTGAAATAAGTCAGTATGATATCAGCATACTGTATCATATCACTTATTTATAGAATCTAAAAAATAATACAAATGAATGTATATGCAAAGCAGATTCACAGATATAGAAAACAAAGGGGTTTCTATATGTGGTTACCAAAGGGGGGAGGGACAAATTAGGGGTATGGGATTAACAGAAACAAACTACTATATATAAAATAGATAAGCAACAGGAATATACTGTATAGCACAGGTAATTATATCCATTCCCTTGTAATAACCTATAATGGAGTACAATCTGCAAAAATACTGAATCACTATGCTGTACACCTGAAACGAACATAATATTGTAAATCAACTGTACTTCAATTTAAAAAAATGTTGGCTCTGACTTTTTAAAGACAATCTGGTGAAAAAACTGTTAACAGTGCTTGCCTCTGGGGAGGGAAAACCATTACTGGAGGAAGGACTTATTCTACACTGAATATCCTTTTGAATTTTGTACCCTGGTCATGTATTTTAAAAAATAAATTAACTCTCTAAACACTGCAGGAGCCAACTATTTAATCTGCACGTGGCTGGTCTGTAGGCCTGATCTACAGGATAAAGTTCACACTCTTCTTCTGCCCAGTACCCAAAGCCTCTTGGCTGTCTGACTTTGGCCTGACTCTTTCCCACTATATCCACTTATGTCCCCTGCATTCAGCTGCATTCTCTTGAACATGTTTTGCCTTTTCCTTCTTTGGGGCCTCTGCTATGCTGTTCCTTTCTGCAATTTGTCTTTTAAGATATAGTTCAAATACTACTAATGAATTGATCCTTCTTCCAGGTGTCCTATACAGTATCCTGGGAGAGGCAGTAAAAAATGTAATTTCAGAGCATGGACTCAGGACGTAAACTCCTTGGATTTGAATTCTGGCTCTGCCAATTATACCACCATTTAAATGACCTCTGGAAAGTTACTTAACTTCTCTGGGCCTTGGTTTCCTCATCTCTGCTGTGGTGAGGATTAAATGAGTTAGAGATTCCAAAATGTTTAGAATAGTGCCTGGCAGGTAGTAAATACTCAATAAATGATAGCTAATATTGTGTAGCAGGTGGCCTATATTTCCTCATAGGACTGACATTATTATTTTTTTAAAGACTTTTTTTGATGTGGACCATTTTTAAAGTCTTTATTGAATTTGTTACAATACTGCTTCTGTTTTATGTTTTGGTTTTTTGGCCACGAGGCATGTGGTATCTTAGCTCCCCGACCAGGGATCGAACCCATACCCCCTACATTGGAGGGTGAAGTCTTAACCAGTGGACCACCACGGAAGTCTCCAGAACTGACATTATTTAATTTTGTCTTGTGGTACATTCTCCAACTAGACCATGAGCTCCAGAGGTCAGAGCCTCTGGCTGACTCACCTGTGTCTTCAGTGCCTAGAATGGCCGGGCATAGAACAGGCACCTGGTAAAGATTTGGAATGAAATCCCCCACACATACATACACATACACACACTTCCTGTCTTTTTTCTCTGGACTGGAAATCTCACTGAGGACTGTGCCTTTTCTAGGCTCCACTGACTTCCAGAAGGACAAGGTGTTGGACCTGCACACAATACCTATTGATTAACAGAAGAAATAAAATCTCGGAGTGGAAGGTGCTTCATTATGGGTTCACACAAGAAGTTCACAAAATCTGAAGTTCACAAACCATGCAATTATATTCCCAAAGCCAGAGGCAGACTTTTTATAGCATCAGCCTACCTTAGGTGACAGCCATTCTCATTCACTTGGGCCTCAGTAAACAGTTATTGAGTTTGAACTCTCTATCAGGCCCTTAACTAGGTTCTGGGCACACAGAGACAAAAGAGTATGTGGCTTGTTAAAAAAAGTATGTGGCTTGGGATTTCCCTGGTGGTGCAGTGGTTAAGAATCCACCTGCCAATGCAGGGGACACGGGTTCGACCCCTGGCCCGGGAGGATCCCACATGCCGTGGAGCAACTAAGCCCGTGCGCTACAACTACTGAGCCTGTGAGCCACAACTACTGAGCCCGTGTACCACAACTACTGAAGCCCACGAGCCTAGAGCCCATGCTCCGCAACAAGAGAAGCCACCACAATGAAAACCCGCGCACCACAACGAAGAGTAGCCCCCGCTCACTGCAACTAGAGAAAGCCTGCGTGCAGCAACGAAGAACCAACGCAGCCATAAATAAATAAATAAATAAATAAATAAATAAATAAATAAATTTGTTAAAAAAAAGTATGTGGCTTAGTTACTAATGTGGATAATCATATGGTATATATTAAGGCTAGAAGAGCTTGTCTAATATGCTTCTTTGTGTAAAAAATGGGGAAAAGGAATATATACTTATTTTCTTGTTATGAGTAAACTAGCTAAAAGAATAAAGAAGAATACTAAAACACAGGTTGCCTTCAGGGTGGGAGAACTGAGTGGCTAGGGAATGTGGAAGGGAGGGTTAAACTGTAAACTCTTATACCCTTTGAATTTTGAAGCCTGAAAATGTCTTACTTAGTCACAAAATTAAAAGTTTTTCTTTTTTAAAGGATGAGATTTTTTAAAGATGTGGTTTAGACTAAGCAGTTCTACTTTTATGTATCAACCTTAGAGAAACACTCATACAGGGGCCCAAACAGGCATGTATGTGGACGTTCCCTGTAGGGCTATTTGTAGTCATAAAACATTAGAAATCACCAGAATAGCCATCAGTAGAGGAAAGCTAAACTGTGATCCATTCACACTTGGAATCCTAAAGCTGACCTTTATGGAAGGAGTTGGAAAGAGTTCTAAGACAGATTGTTAAATGAAAAGAAAACAAAAATGTATCACAGCATAATATATATCATCCAGTTTGGCTTTTAAAAACTATATACAGTTGACCCTTGAACAACTGCACAAGTTGTGGGTTTGAACTGCACAAGTCCACTTATACGCAGATTTTTTTCAGTAGTAAATACTACAGTACTATGCAATCTGAGGTTGGTTGAATCCATGGATGCTGAACCTCTGATACAGAGGAACCGCATACATGGAGGGCCGACTATAAGTCATATGCAGATTTTCAACGGCGCAGAAGGCTGGCACCCCTAACCACAGCACTGTTCAAGGGTCAACTGTATTTCTTTATATACATATATATGTATGTAAATGCACAGAGAAAGACCTGGAAGGATATACCACAAACCAATTACAGGGAAGGCAGTGTGACTAGGGGACCTTAAAAAATAAGTTTACTGGGCAAGGTGCTTCATATGAATTACCTTCTAATTCTCTTACCAACTCCATGATGTAGGCCCCATTATTATTCCTTTTTATATTTGAAGAAACTGTAGCTGAGAGAGGCTATGTAACTGCCTAAGTCACACTTCAAGCCTCAGACTTAAATTTGATTACTCTAGCATGGTGCTTTTTAACTTTACATACTTCTAGAGATCAATTTTAGCTATTGAAAAAAAAGATAATCCAAAGGAGCTGCCTCCAGCCTGGCAGGGGCCTAGTAGGATCCAAGCAGTGTGGTCAGTGCTGTGAAGAGGGGTCAGGGGCTTACATCTGAGGAGCTGGGCTCTTGTGAGGTCCTCAGCAACACTCCCTCTGCCAGGGCCCGGTCTACAGCCTGCCTTGTTAGCTCCTCCAGCTGCTGTTCATCCTGCAAGAGGCTCCCCCAGCCGGTGGCCATCCTGACCTGCAACAGAAGGAGAGAGAAGGGCTGACAGATGGCTTGGGGCCCAGCAACTGGCAGTGTGGTACAGGGGAGTGAACACTGGCTGGCAGTTCTTAACAATTTCCATGAGCACAAAATGGAAAGCTTGACAAAGCATTTCCATTGACACTCTTTCTTTTGAGTCCTAATCCAATGACAGCCTTATTCTCACAGTAAGGAAGCGGAGGCTCAGAGAGATGAAATGACTTGCCCAAGGTAATGACTAGTAAAACCTGGACTTGAACTCGGGTCTCTGGACTCCCAGCCCGATGCTTTCCATTGGAGAAAGAGGCACTAATACATATGTGATCGTGGCAAGTTCTTTCTCCTCCCAGAGCTGCAGGTTCTCTACCTGTGAAACAAGGGGTCTGGGGTAGACCATGGTTTCCAAACCAGCTGAATATTCTGGAGAGCTTGGAAAAGAATACAGATTCCTGGGCCCTACTAGAGATTCTGATTCAAGAGGTCTGAGGGGAGGGAAGGGCTGAAGCTCTGTATGTTTAATAAATTTTCCTGGGATGGGAACTGCTGTAATATATTATTAATTTCCCTTCTAGCTCCAACAACCCATGTTGGCAGGTTTCAAATAAATTATGTGGGAGTGGGGGAAAGGAGCCCTTTGTGGAATACTATTAAATGCAAATAAGGTGAACTCCTCCCTCATACTAACCAGAGGCAAACTCACTAGCAGGAAATGATTACATTCCTTGTATGGACATCTATCATCATAGAACCAAAAGACAGAAAATATTCTTGAGAAGTCATATTAGCAGGATAGAAATAATTGAAACCCAAGTGCCCAGTGTAATAGGAGGAGTCCAACTGGCTGCCAGAGACACACAGGGTGAACCAACTCACACTTTGACACTCACTGATTTTGCAGCAGGCTCCAGGGGTGTAAGAAAATCTGGATAAAAATCTGGAAACACCAGTCATTAGAACATGGCTGCCCAGCTCAGTGGTCCCAGGAAGAGAGCTGGAGAATGACAAGTAACCTCCGTCACATTCAGCTCCATCCCCCACTCCCCATGACAGAACTGGTGCTAGACCAATAATGATAGTCTGTCGGCCTCAGCACAATGTTTTGAAAGAATGAGCATGTGATTTCAAGAGGGTCCTGACAACAACCCTGTCAGGTGAGACATAGATAAGGGCAGTCATAGTAGAGAACAAAGCTCTGAGGTCAGTCAGACCTGGGTTTGAATCCATAATAATTACTTCCTTTATAAATAAGGTCACCATGTGGATTAAATGAAAAAAAAAACCTGTGTGTAGTTCCTTAGCAGTGTTTGAAGCTCTATACATGGGAGCTTCTTTTTTGGCTGTACCCACTTTTACAGGTAGAAGACTTGTCAGAGGTCACCCAGCAGCCTGGTGGCAGAGCCAAGACTAGAACCTGTGACTCTGACATTAGAGCAATGAAACTCTCCACTGGCCCCCATCTCTTCACAACTCTGGGATTCTATCATCTCCGCCTGCTGTTGGGTTTTTGTTTAGCTGGCATAAACACTGATTGGCATCTAATGCCAGGACCCTGACTGAGGACGCAAAGAAAGAAAAGACAAAAATAATTACTATGACAAGTGCTAGTTGGGCCCTTTGTATTTCTCATTCTACAGTCTCAATCCTTCTTGTGGCTTTATTTCTGTTTTGCTGATGACACTCGAAACTATAACTTCACTGCAGTGCTTTTCCTGACCTTCAACGGAGAATATCCAACTGCTTACTGAGAGTCTCCATAGAACCAGAATAGAATGTGTTGTTGTCGCCCCATAAATCTGCTCCTACTCTTGATGAACCCGACCCAGGCACCCAAGCCTTGTACATACATCTTTCCTATACCCCATTCTCCCCCAATCCTATGGATTCTCAGTATACATTACTCTGAATTCCTTAATTTCTCTCCACCTTCACCGTTAGGAGGCCTGGTTCCGACTACCACCATCTCTTCCCTAGGCACGAAACAGATTCGGAGTGATGTATCTTCAGGACACACCAGCTAGTCTCCCGCTTCCAGGCCTTGGCATTTGCTGTCGTCTCTCTTTGGGACAATCCCCACCACTCCGACCACCGCTCACGACTTAGTTTCAGAAGCCGTCCCTGTTTCCCGCCCAGGGCTTCTTTCTACGGCCCATTAATTTCCCCTGTATCATTGGGAATAGTGTGTCTTGATCACTTCTCTAGCTCCAGCGCCTACTACTGTATTCAATGAATGTTAAATGAAAGAATGATGAATGAATGACATACTGGAGCCAGATCACCAAAAGCCTTAACACGCCCACAAGAAAACCCCGGTCGGACTTAAAGCCAAGGGCGAGGCCAATGCCTGCGTGAGGCCCGGGGCAACAACACGGTCTCCTGCCCAGGCCTGCCCCGCCTCACGGCCCGCTCGCTCCCACCCGGGGCAAAGTTTGGTTCTAATCGCTTCCACTTTTGTTGTTTAAAAAAAAACAAACTCCGGCTCTAGTCTCACCGGCACCGAGTGCCCGACACCAGAAAAATCTGGAGTCAGGAGATCTAGGAAATCTGCAATCAAGAAGCACCAGCCCCACCCCCTCACTGGACACCAGCTTCCAGGTCCCTGCCATGGGTATGAGCTGCGACATCTCCTGGCCTCCAGGGCTCCAATCGCTGACAGACCCCTCCCTCATGGCCTTTCTCCCGAAGAAGCATGACCCTTACCGGCCGCCGTTGCAGTGCCCCAACCTACTCGTTCGTCGTCCTGCCGCTCTCCGTACTCAGGCCCCCTCGCGCCTTTACCGGAGCTTCAGGGGGCGGGGCCTCGATGCGATCCAAAGCGCTTGCGCGCCCCCATCCCCTCCACGCCCCGGGCAGGGCTTAAAGAGCAGGGGAGCTGGACGGTGGCTGGGAAGGGACGGTCCGTGTGAGGGCAGCTTTGGGACAGCACCTTGGGAAGGAAGGGAGGAGTCGTGTTGGGTCAGCCGGGAGCTACGGGTTTGCAAAGCTAAAGCTCGTAGGGCGTCAGAACTGCTGACTTCCGACGCAAGATGGGGAAGCTGATACTCAGAATGGGACAGTCACTACCTTGGGGACACACAGTTGGTGGTAGTGGGTGTGGTAATAGATGCCCAGAGACAGAGACAGAGCCCAGCGCAGGGTCCCATAGCACGTTAAAGGCTGAGCCAGTGTTGGAACCCAGCTGCGTCCCAGAAAAGAACACCCGATTTCTCCAACCCTGGGACAGCTGCAGGAAAAGCCTTAATGGCAAAAGGAAAGTAATTTCATTTTTCCAGCAGTTTTAAAGTTAGGAACGTTTGAGGGTGATCCAGTGTTTCACAAAATGTCCAATATCACTTGCATCAGGATCTGGTGCAGTTTTTTTTTTTTTTTAATGCAGATTTTTTTATCCCTACCTCCATCTCACCCATTGGCAGCTCCCCAGTTCTTTAACTGTTCCTTCTTTCTGGATTGTGATAGGATTCTTCTCAGTCTGAAGCACCTGATACGAATTTTAATTAAACAATTTATCAGTCTGGGCTCTGGGGAATTAACCATGAATAAGACAGAGCCCCGGCTTTCACATCTGATTTAAAAGGTAGACAGGTAAACTGTTTTTCTGGGGAAGTAGGGAAGGCTTTTGGGGTCTTGAAGGACAGGTAAGCATGTGTAAACAGTGAAGGAAGTAGGGGTGGTTAGAGGCAGGAAAGGGGCTAGTGTACCAAGTAGCAGGAGCAGAAACAGCAAAGGCAAATAATTCTGAATGTGGCTAGTCTTGTTTTAGAGACAATGAGGAGTTTGGTGTAGATACTGAGGAGGGTCTGGGGGTTGGAGCAGGCTTTTAGGAGCTCAGTCTTGGGGAGGGAGCCTTGGATGCTAGGTTAAGAAGTTTAGCATTTGTCCAATGAGTTGTCTAAGGATATTAAGGAAGAGGGAGACATGGTGTGTTAGGTGCTGGTTACAGCATGGCAAATGGTTTGTAAGTGGGGAGACCAAGGCCAGAGAGAGATCTCAGAGGTAGTTAAGGTGTGAGATGATGAGGCGGGGCCAAGAAGATGGAGAGAAGGGGACAGATTAAAGAGATATTTAGGAGAGAGAACTCCGACTGATTATAAATCAGCGGCCCAATCCAGGGGACAGGATGTTTCCAACTCCTTAAATAAAGTATGTGGGACTTCCCTGGTGGTCCAGTGGGTAAGACTGCATGCTCCCAATGCAGGCGAACCGGGCTCAATCCCTGGTCGGGAAACTAGATCCCCCTGCATGCGTGCCTCAACTAAGAAGCCCGCATGCCACAACTAAGAAGCCCACATGCCACAACGAAGATCCCACGTGCTGCAACTAAGATCTGGCGCAGCCAAAATAAATAAATAAATACATAAATATTTAAAAAATAATAAAGTATGTACATTTTCTACCTACAGGACAGACTGAGCTTTCCAATCTTGTTGATGGGAAGGAAGGGATAGGTGGTCTGGTTATTGCCACAACTGTGATTTCATGATGTCCCTCTTTTGTCTGCTTTTGTACCTAAGGGAGAGTCTGAAGCAGCAGTTACTATAATAGGCCCCAGGTGCCAGAAAAAGTCCACCGGGCTAACAAGGAACAAAGGAAGCTATTTCTAGGGCAGTATGAAATTAAAAATAAAAAATCATGACCCAGGGTTCTCTGTGCAGGTTCTCCTCTTCCAAGATGGGTGCCAAATGACGTGTATCAGCTGCCTATTTGTGAGATCTGGGGAGGATCCCAGACCTTAACACCCCTTTGGTTGTGTCCTCTCACATTGTGGCAGGTAAGGTATTTTCATTCCCATTTTGTAGATGTGACAGTTGAGCCTCAGAAGTTATGTGACTTGTTCAAGGGGATCCAGTTTGTGGTGGGACTGGAAGTGAGGGGCTCTTGGCCAAAGATGTTTCCAGCAAGGCTTTGCCTTTCTTGCTCCCTCTGCCCAGATGCTTTTCCTCGAAATCTTGGCATAAGTGGCTCCTTCTTGTCATTCAGATGTTTCCTCCTCAGATGACATCCCCACCTGATCAGCCTGTATCACATTTTCCTGTGTATTTTCTACATAACACTTATTAGTATCTGAAATAATTAATTTTATGTGTTTCCCTCCACTAGAATGTGAGCTCCATGAAAACAGGGGCAATATCTGTCTTGGTCACCACTTTACCCCCAGCACCTGCAATAGTAGATACTCAATAATATTTGCCGACTGATGGAAATAAGCTGGGGAGGGAGGAAGGGAAGGAAACCAACATTAGGTGAAAGCTTGGGATGTTTCAGGTGCTTCTCATAAACTATCTCATTTGATCCCCTCATAGCCTTTCCAGGTGGGTACTGTATCTCCATTGGGTGGATAAGAAAACATGGGAAGTGAGGTCAAGTCGGTCGTTTGTTACTTTTGAGGCCATAGGCTCCTTTGAGAATCTCCATTAGACACAAACTTTTAGCAGACCATGTGAAGGAATTCAGAGACCTCTTCAGGCCTACTCAGGGATCCCAGATCAAGGAACCCAGGATTAGGGAACTTGCCCGAGGTCTTTCTGGCCTCAAGCCTCTGCTGGTTCCTCCCTCCATGGCAAGGATAGATTCCCTTTAGTGGACATCAGGGAACCTGCTGAAGATTTTGGAGCAGAGCGAGTTTATGATGCCTTGAGCCTTTGATGTCTCCGACCTGAGTTCAAATCCTGACTCCACAAACTATCAGTGTGACTATGGGCAAGACTTCTCACCTCTCTGAATCCCACTTCCCTCACTTTCAAAATGGAATCTGTTTTTTTGGGTTTTTTTCTCACAATAACTAATCTTTATTTGATCTGCTCGTTAAGTGCCGGGTACTTGGCTGCTGGCTTTACAGTTGTTATCTCACTTTCACCACAGACCTATGAGGTGAGTACTGTTATCATGTCCATTTTACAGCTGGGGACTTGGAGGCTTGAAGAGGTGCCCTGACTTGCTGAAGATTATGCAGCTTTACACTCTTAGCCGTTGTGCACCTACACATGTACCTTGGGATGCGTCACGAGCTCAGGCTTCCCGAAGCTGACTTCTGAATCCATTGCAAACTCTGTTGGGTTTGTGGGAACATTTGAGTCTGAATTAGTTTAAAAAAAAAGGCAAGGAGGGCTGCACTGCAGTGTGAATGGAGGCCAATCTCTTTGTATGTTGCCTTTCCCCCTGTAAGGGCCCCTGGCCAAGCCTAGACTGGGCCTCTTGACTGGGACATCTGTGTCGTCCCAGGGTCTGCATTGCACGGAGGTCTGCATTTGTGCACGTGGCTGCTGTCTCTTTTTAGCAATGACGTCACTCTGCCTGGAATTATGAGGCTGTCTCCACACCTGACTGGGGGCCACTGCTTGGCCGTTCAGAGTGGAATTCCTGTGTCTTCCAGCCCCTACCTACCACAGGCCTGGCCCAGCCATGCTGCTCAGGAAATGCCTTTGGAATCAAAGGGAGGACTCTTCCATGTGTTGAGGATTTACTGTGTACCAGGCCTGTCCTGGACACTTTACATGTGTTATCTCATTTACACGCCCCAGTAATCCTGGGAGGGAGAAGTTACTGTCTCTATTTTACTGAGAAGAAACAGACTCAGTTGGGCTTTGCCTTAGGCCCACTTGGGGTGATTGATGGCACCAGGACTGACTCTAGGGCCTGTGTGCTCATCGTGCATGATGAATTCTTGAAGCTGTGGGCTGATAAAGGGGAGACACTCCTCAGCCCCCAGGACCCTCAGAGACTTTCTACCAACAAGCTTCTAGTCCAGCTCTCATTTCATCCATAAGGAAACAGGAGCCCAGAAAGGAGCGATGACTTACTTATAGCCCCTCTTTTCTGCTTACTACTTATCTGTTGGTTTTTAAAAATATATATATATATATTTATTTATTTATTTATTGGCTGCATCGGGTCTTAGTTGCGGCACACAGGATCTTTCATTGCGGCGCTCGGGCTCTTCGTTGTGGTGCACGGGCTTCTTTCTAGTTGTGGCTCGGGAGCTCCAGAGCATGTGGGCTCTCTAGTTGTGGGGCACGGTCTCTCTAGTTGTGGCCTGCAGGCTCCAGAGGGCGTGGGCTCTGTAGTTGTGGCACGTGGGCTCAGTATTTGCGGCACGAGGGCTTAGTTGCTCTGTGGCATGTGGGATCTTAGTTCCCTGACCAGGGATCGAACTGGCATCCCCTGCATTGCAAGACGGATTCTTAACCACTGGACCACCAGGGAAGTCCCACTACTTATCTTTATCTACTTCCTTTTGGGCAGGATGAGATCTAATTTTACTCATCATTATACCACCCAGATAGCCCAGTGCCTGGTCCTACTTGACACTCTGTAAATGCTTTTAAATTTTATTTATTATAAAAACATTGAGAAAAGTATAAAGGTTAGTATAACAGACACCCATATACCCACCACCCCGCTTGTGAAATAAAAACTGCTAATACAGCTGAAGGCCCCCTGTGTGCCCCTCTACAACTGCATCTCCCCAACCCCTGGCGATGTTAAGAGTCTTCTGAATTTGGTGTTTATTATTCTATGCCATTTTGTATTCATATACCATAAAATTCAGCCTTTTTAAGTGTATAATTTAGTGGCTTTTAGTGCGTTCACAAGATTGCGCAACCATCACCACTATCTAATTCTAGAACATTTTCACCCCCAAAAGGAACCCCATACTCATTATCAGTCACTCCCCCATTCCTCCCTCTCTCCAGCCCCGGCAATCACTAATCTGCTTTCTGTCTCTATGGATTTGCCTATTCTGGACATTTTCTATAAATGGAATCCTGTATGTGGTCTTTTGTGTCTGGCTTCCTTCACTTACCATAATGTTTTCAAGGTTCATCCATGTTGTGGTATGAATCAATGTTTCATTCCTTTTTATGGTACGGTATTCCATTGTGTGAATACGGCATGTTTTGTTCATCCATCACTTGTGGACATTTGGGTTGTTTCTGCTTTTTGCTATTATAAATAATGCTGCTATGAACAAGTTTTTGTGTGGATATATGTTTTCAATTCTCTTGGTTATATAAGTGGACTTGGTGGGTCATATGGTAACTCTATGTTTAACTTTTTGAGGAACTGCCAGACTGTTTTCTAAAGTGGCTGCACTATTTTCCATTCCCACAAGCAATGTATGAGAGTTCCAATTTTTACATCCTCACCAACACTTATCTCTTTGATTATGACCATCCTAATGGGTGTGAAGTGGTATCTCATTATGGTTTCAATTTGCATTTCCCTAATGACTAATGATATTGAGCGTGTTTTCGTGTGCTTATTGGCCATTTGTATATATCCTTTGGAGAAGTGTCTATTAAAACCTTTTACCCATCTTAAGGGCAAAAATATTATTGAGTTTTAAGAATTCTTTATATATTCTGGATACCAGACCCCTATCAGATATATGATTTGCAAATATTTTCTCCCATTCTGTGGGTTTTCTTTTCAGTTTCTTGATGTTGTCTTTTTTTTTTTTTTTTGGTAAATATCTCTATATTTTATGCAGCCTCTTTATATTGAAGAAATGGGTTTTTTTAACATCTTTATTGGAGTATAATTGCTTTACATTGTTGTGTTAGTTGCTGCTGTATAACAAAGTGAATCAGCTATACGTATACATACATGCCCATATCCCCTGCCTCTTGCGTCTCCCTCCCACCCTCCCTATCCCACCCCTTGATAGTGTCCTTTGAAGCACAAATGTTTTTAATTTTGATGTAATCTAATTCATCTATTTTTTTTCTTAGGTTGCTTATGTTTAGAGTGTCATATCTACGAAACCATTGCCTAATCCAAAATCATGAAGACTTACATCTGTCTTTTTCTGTGAGATTTATGGGTTTTGCTGTTACATTTAGGTCTTTGATTCATTTTTAGTTAATTTTTGTATATGGTGTGAGGTAGGTCCTATGCATTTTTAGTCCTTTTACTAGGTGTGTGTTTCTAAAAAAAATATGATACTGTTTTTCCTGATTGGGGGACTTTAAATGGTAACGTGTGTTCTTGTGCAGCTTGTTTTTCTCATTCAGCCTTATGTTGGGAGATTCATCCATGTTGATAAGAGTAACTAGTTCATTTGTTTTCACTGCTCTATAGGTTTCATTGCATAAAAATACCACATTTCATTTACCTTTTCTCCTATGAATGATCCTTTGGGGTTGTCTCTACTATTTTGCTGTTACAAAGGGTAAACAGTCTAATATGTGCCTCCTTGTGCAGTATGTTGAAGGTCATGGGCATATTCAGATTTACTAGATAATACAAAATTACTCTCATAAGTGGTTTTACAAATTTGCACTCCTGCCAGCAATGTAATAGAATTGCCCTTATTCGGCATCCTCACCAAGACTCAGTATTGTTGGGCTTTTTTGATTTTGCCAGGCTAGTGGGTGTGAAATGATATCTCATTAGGATTTCCCAGATTAATAGCGAAGTTTATTTTTCAGTAAATATTTGCATGGTTGGATGGATGGCATGAAAGTAGAATGGATTCAGCTCTTTGATGAGGAGATGACCCT
This sequence comes from Balaenoptera acutorostrata, assembly GCF_949987535.1. Classification (NCBI taxonomy): domain Eukaryota; kingdom Metazoa; phylum Chordata; class Mammalia; order Artiodactyla; family Balaenopteridae; genus Balaenoptera; species Balaenoptera acutorostrata. Next base: position 65,618,442 of record NC_080078.1, read on the forward strand.
CTGTTCTGCCTGTGGCTAGAGGATGGCGGGGCTCTGGGCCTAGACTGCCAGCTGTTTGTAGGGAGACCCTGGAGCTAGGAAGCACTGGGTGAGACCAACGACTCTATATCTATGGGGAAAGGCAGTTGTCACCTTGAAACCAGCAATGGGAGCCTTACCCCAGGGAGAGGCTATAGTCTTGCGCTTCCATCTCCCCACACTTTCCCCAAGAGGGGAGGGAGCTAGAGAGAAGCCAGAAGGGAATTGTGTAACGGTGAGAATGGGGTCCCACAGTCTTAGGAATGACCCTTTCTTGAGGACCTTCTCATGGTCTCTGTATTGGTGGTATGTATTTCCCTTGGTTTTTTGTTTTGTTTTGTTTTGTTTGTTTTTAATTTTTATTATTTTTTGACTGCATCTCACGGCATGCAGGATCTTTGTTCCCCAACCAGGGATCGGAAGTGTGCCCCCTGCAGTGAAAGCTCAGAATCTTAACCACTGGACCGCCAGGGAAGTCCCTGTATTTCCCTTATTTATTCACTGAGTTTGGGGATGATGATAATGATAATAAGAAAAATAATAGTAAGGATTGTGTATTGAACACATATGCGAGGCATTGTACCTTTTTCTTTTTATAGGTATTATTTAATTCCCTGTGGAGTAGGTGCTGTTATTATTCCTGCTTTATAGGTGAGGAACAGAGGATCAAAGGGACAGAGTAACTGAAGGTTTGTACCCAAGCAGTCTGACTCCAGAACTCTTAAGCACTGTGCTGTATTGTTAGCCTGGCTCAGCTAAACCCAGGACAGCAAAGAAAGGAGAAGCTAGCCCAGGCTTGGGTAGGTGAGAAACACAAGTCACAATATCCACTGGGCCTGGCATGGAGAAGGCAGCAGGGAGCAGAGTGAGAGGCCCCTGGGGAAGATGGTTCTTTTTTTTTTTTTTTTTTAATATAGGGTGATTCCAGTTTACACTTTCTTTTGTTGCTGTTATACATTTATTTTATTTAGTTATTTTTGGCTGCATTGGGTCTTCATTGCTGTATGCGGGCTTTCTCTAGCTACGGCGAGCGGGGGCTACTCTTCTCTTGTTGTGCGTGGGCTTCTCATTGCGGTGGCTTCTCTTGTTGCGGAGCACGGGCTCTAGGCGCACGGGCTTCAGTAGTTGTGGTGCGTGGGTTCAGTAGCTGTGGCTCGCGGGCTCTAGAGCACAGGCTCAGTAGTTGTGGTGCATGGCCTTAGTGGCTCCGCAGCATGTGGGATCTTCCCGGACCAGGGCTCGAACCCGTGTCCCCTGCATTGGCAGGTGGATTCTTAACCACTGTGCCACCAGGGAAGTCCTGTATTATTTCTTATAAATTCTTGTGACTCTACAATTATCTCAAAAATTTCAATTGGAAAATGATTGGAAAATGAAATTTAAGGCCCAAAGAATTAGGTAGGAAAATAGAGATATTTGTAATAACAACATTTTCAACCCATTAAAAAAAAACCCCTTAGGGCTGTGCTCAAGGAGAACTCTCACCCTTAAGTTAGCAAGGTGCAGATTCGCAGAGAGGTTTGCAGTATACCCTGAGATGTGGGAGAGCGCAGGGTCACCCTGCACACCTCAAGATACCCAGGGTAGACCGTTTGGGTTGGTTTCCAATCCTAACTCATTGAGCCTCTCTCTGCCCTTCACCTACCAAGCTGACTGACCATGATCACAAGGACAGAGACACAACCTCACCCCACCGTCCCACTCTACCTCTAACTGGTCTTCTGAGAGTTCTTCCCCCATCTCCACTCTACCAGGCAGACTCCTCCTTAGGAGCAAGCCTAGAACCAGTCCCAATCTGGATGGCATCAGAGAGTGTCTGTTGAACTCAACGAAATGGGAAGCTGACATAGGCTGGGACAAGCCTGTCTTGATCCTGAGACCCCAGGCAGGGCCAAGGCTTTGGCACAGGATTTTGGCAGTGAGGTGGCTGTGGTCTTATAAGACCCTGGGACTTTCCTCCCACGTGGTATGCCCACAAGGATGTCTCTTCCAGAATGTTGGCTGCCCTGGGCAGTACCTCAAATTCCATCCCCAGAGGGGCAGACCCAAGGCCTCCCCGCCAGACTACCCCAACATACACATCACCACAGGGCTGGCGTGTTCACACTGTTGCTCTCTTACCATGGGCTAAGCACTCTGGTTCAGTTATATCTCTCAGCAACATTATAAGGCAGGTACTCTTCGTATATCCATTTTGCAGAGAAGGACCCAAGGCTCAGAGAGGTTAAGTAACTAGCTCAGGGTCACTTAGCTTGTAAATGGCAGAGCAAGGACTCAAAGAGGCAGTCCTAACACGTGCCCAGCCTAGTCCCTGCAGGTGCAAAGCTAAAAAAGAACCACTGCCTGCTCAAACGGAGTCAACGATAATGTCGTCAGACATTTACATAGGGCTTGTATATATCAGGCACAGGCTAAGCTCTTTACATACATTATTTCCTTGACTCTGCTTCACAACCCGATGGAATAAGGTTATGCCCATTTTATGATGGAAATGGAAGCTCCGATAGGAAAAGGTCAAGGTCACATAGCAAGTAAGGGGCAGAGCTGGACAGTCTGACTCTGGAGCCAGAGCTATCAGACCCTCTTCTGCCATCTCTTCCTCCTTTTTTTTAGCATCCTCCCTCCCCCACACACTGACCCTCCCAGGCTTTCTTCCTGCTGCTGTTTCCACTCTCCCCCACCCCAGCTCCCCAGACTAACCCATGTCCGGAGCCCCCAGCCCTTTCATTCATATTCTGAGCATAGTTTGGAGGCTGAGGTCGGGTCAGACTATCTGGATGGTGACCTCCAGGGGTCAGCCCATACCCTAGGGTGTCCTTTAGCTCTTCCTATTTCCACTCAGCTGCCTGGCAAGGGAAGTCTTGGAGGGGCCCATCACCCAGTCTTCTTACCTACCTGCAGTGGCCTGCAGGATACGGTGGATAGAGCGAGCAGGACGCCCATACCTTGCAGAGAGGCCAGCGTTCTGGGGGTGGGGGCAGCACTGGGCCTCCCAGGACCGGGTGGTTCTGGAAGCTGATATGAGCAGCAGCAACTGCTGGCATTATCTGGGTTCTAAGAATAGCTTGGGCTGAAGTGTTGGGGGCCGGGGCCAGGGAAGAGGGCAGGAGCCTTTTTCCACTGCCCCCTCCACCCCTGCTGCTTGGCCTAGAAACTGGGAAGCCTTCCTTCTGGCTTACAATTTGCTCTGGGATGATTTCGCATGGATACATCTTGTCCACCTTTGGGTTGGAGGACAGAGGGTGTCCCAGGGACTCAGACCCAGGGCTGAGGGCACTGAGCCCACACCCTGAGGACCCGCCCTCCTCCAGGCCCTCCCCACTGGCACAGAGTAGGGGCTTGCCTTTTCAAGGGTCGATATGTTGGAAGCGACCTTTATTCATTTAGCAAACACTTAAGAAATAGGTAATACATAGACATGATTCAAAATTCAAAGGTATAAAAGGATACACAAGGAAAAGATATCAGTCTGTCCCTTTCCTAGCCTCCAGCCACCTATTCCTCTCTGCTCCTCACTTTTTTCATTTAATGAGATATCTTGAAAGTAACAACAGTAATGTAAATAATAATATAATATGAGGGAAACCCACGTTACATCATGAGTCTCCGCTATGTGCCAGGCACTGTTCTAAGCACTTCAGATGTTTTAACCCATATAGTGCTCATCAGAATCCTATGTGGTGGGTACTTTGTACGAATCTCCATTGTTAAGAGGTTAAGTGATTTTCCACGATTTCATGGCTGGTAATTGGCAGAGCCAGGATTCAGTCCCAGGCAGTCTGATGTTAGATAAGGTATTCTTCATCACTGCTCTGTACTTCTGCTCACACTTATGTCATGTCACTACACAGCACACCCTTGCTCTTCCTAAGGGCCAAGGTCAGAGATGTACTATATATTGAACATGTGCCATGGCCAGGCTCAGGCTGGTCTGCAGCAAAAAATAAAAAAGACTAGGTCTCTGCCCTCATGGAACTGGCATCCCAGTGCCCATGAGTGTCTGTCAACCAAGGTAGGAGGAGGGAAACCCACGTGTCACTCACATGCCTGTATACCGTCTGCTGTTCACACACACCCTGTCCCTTATCCACTGATCCTTTACTCACTCAGCCTCTGAGCTGGAAGGCCTTAGAGCCCAGAGCTATAGGTAGGAACATGGAGATCCAGACAGAAGTAGACATGAGAGATCACAGTGTGGCCCTCGTGAGCCTCATCCCCTGCCCCCGGGATCCATTTCAGCAGGGCTGCTGGGGGGTGCCTCTAATCCAGGGCCCAACCATTGTTTGAAGTTGGGAACAATTGAAGGGCAAGGGAGCTATAGATAGATCCACAGCTGCTGTCACCTGTTCCAGCCTGGGCACTGGGCCCAAGCGTTGTCTACGTGGGGGTACTTTACCAGTGAGGGCCCCCTGGGGGTGGGAGATTGGTCCAGCCTAGCTCAGCTCTACAGAGACTGAGTCAGAGGCCAAGACAAAGAAACAGAGTCTCGGAGGGCAGAGAGAGACAGAGTAACACAGAAAGACCAAGACCCTTGAGAGATACAGGAAGCTCCCACCAAACGCCATAAACACGGAGATTGGTTGGGGCTCTGGGAGGGCTACACAAGCACATTTCTCTCTGGGAGAGCCACATCCCAGATTCTTCCGAGGCAGTTGAAGGAACATGTTTTGGGGAGTGCTCTGGGAGACTCCTGAGATCTTTGAAAGGAAGACGTTGTGCTGCTGTGTCTAGTCGTAGCTTTAATTCAGTATGTGACCTTGGGCACGGACCTGCTTCTTCCTCTGTGCCTCCGTTTCCCCAGCCGCCCAATGAGAGAGTTGGTTTGCATGATCCCTGAAGGGCCCTTTCATCCTCTGATGCCTGTCAGGACATATTCCTCATGTGTCTAACCTCTCTCCCTCTTGCTGCAGTGGAGGCCATAGTCCCCTCCTTTGTTTGCCCTTTGTGAGGATGGGGGACAGCTGGTCCCCCCATCCCCTCCCCCCAGTAACCTTTCAGCCATAAATCCATGCTGAGGCGTCTCTCCACCGGATAAACAGCCCTGATGCCTTTTGGCTGCCCTCATCCTATTTTCTGCTTGAAGCATCAGAGCCGGGGCCCACTCGGGCCCTCTGCAGCTGCCCACGGCCCCAGGAGGGGGAGAAGCCTTGGACGAGCAGGGGCACCCCCCCGGGGTGCCAGGGTGGAGGCCCCTCTTTGGGCCTCACCACCTCGCATTTAGACCCTTATGGCAGCCGCCTCCTAAGTCTTCCTGCCCCGGTCTCGCCCCTGCAGTCCATCCTCCACAGCAGCTGTCATGGGGCTCTTGTGAACACATAAATCTGAACACACTGTCAAATGCCTTTGCTCCGAGCTCTTTGATGAAAAAAATAAATTAAAAATGCCTTTGATGGCTCCCCAACTCCTGCAGGATAAAGAACCAAATCCTAATCTGGCTTTTGAAGCCCTTCACAATCCAGTCCCAACTGCTCCGTCCAGCCTCACCTCCCTTTACGCCCATGTGGCTGCCCTGGGCTTGGAGTTTAGGTTCATGCTCTCCGTCCCCTGTCCTCTACCTTCAGTGCCTCTCCCTGGACGGCCACAGCCTCCTCACTGGTCTGCCTGTGGCTTCTCTTGCTCCTTCCGGTCCATTCTCTATACGGCAGCCAGAGTGATCATTATTAACCTTCACCACTTACTCTCCTGCCCCTTCGCACTTGGAATAAGGTCCCACAAGAGTCCCGGTGACCCAGCCCCTGCCTACCTGTCTAACCTCACCTTGCAAAACTTTCCCCACCTTCCTACCCCAGCGGCACTAGCACTGTGACAGGGCCTCAGACACACCAAGTATGCTCTGCCTCATGGCTTTTGTATTTACTGTTCCTCCTGGTTGGAATATCCTTCCCCCAGCTCTTCACCTAACCGGCTCGCTCTTATCCTTCAGGTCTTGCCTTAAATGTCACCTCCTCAGAGAGGCCCTCTCTGACTAACCCGAATAGAGTTACACCCCCGTTACCCTCCACAACACTACTTTGCGTGATGCCTTCATAGCACGTGCCACAATCTTTTATCCTTCAAACTCCTCCATTCTGACATCCTCCTTGAGCATCATTTTTTTCCCTGGACAATGAGTGTTGTGTTCCCATCCTGGACACATAAGAGAAGCTGTCAGATGCATATTGAATTGAATTCATGTGTCCCTCCCTCCTTCACAGAGTCCTTCAATGTCTTTATCCAAAGAAGGACTTCCAGGTACTGGGGTGCATTGCTGGCAGATATATTTGGGGCTGGGGTGGCTCCCAAATTACATCCTCTCTGCCTACCTGCCTGCCCTTGCTTTCTCCAATATTCAGCTCCTCTACTGGCATTTTGGGCTGGAAGAGGAGACGCCAGAGGTACTATGCCCCTTTCAGGCTTTGCCTCATCAGTCTGGCTGCTACTAAGCTGTGGGTTCCAGGACTCTTGGCAACTGCTGATCTGAGGTCTTTGGAGGAGAGGAATTGGGGACACCTAGACCCTGGTGCCCAGCTTGGCTCTAGCCCCCTACATACTAAGACTTCCAATTTCTATCTTTGGCCACTTTACTCTCTTCCCTGACTCCTGCTTCTCCCCTCCAACTCTCTTCCTAGCCAGGCCCAAGGTTCCCTGGTGTAAGTGGGGGCTGGCGGACAGCATATCAGTTTTTGAGGGCAGTGGTAGACCTATTCAGGGCCACCTGGGTCTGGGGGCCTGGAGACACAGACTAGAAAGCCTGAGGTCCAGCCCTCCCTGACAGCCTTTTCTGGGGCTGTCAGTACCCTAAGTCCCTTGAAGATGGTGTTTCTTTGAGTGATTTCCAGGGAGAGTCCCTCTAGCCCAGGAGGGTGGACACACTGCAGGCCAGGCTGCAGGTGGCCCAGCTGCCCTCATGCTGGTCCTGCCTGAAGTTGCTTTCTCCTTTCCCAGTTTTCATGTGCAGGAGTAGAGAGCTTGCCTTCGGAGTGGGATCCTGGAGTCTGGCCTGGGCTTCCCTCTGTCCCCATCAGGGTCTTGGTGTCCTTAGCTAAGCTGATTTCCCTTCCAGCCCTCTAGCCCTGATGCTCCTGATTCCTAATGCCCTAGGAGTCTTTAATTTAAAAAAACAACAGGGGACTTCCCTGGTGGTCCGGTGGTTAAGACTTTGCCTTCCAATGCAGGGGGTGTGGGTTCGAACCCTGGTCAGGGAGCTAAGATCCCACATGCCTCGCAGCCAAAAAACCAAGACATAAAACAGAAGCAATATTGTAACAAATTCAATAAAAGACTTTAAAAATGGTCCACATCAAAAAAAATCTTAAAAAATAAAAATAAAAAATAAAACAACAACAAACAAACAAAAAAACCCAAAGGAGGGACAAATGTAAAAGATACAGGGAAGTGCAAATAATAACAAACCATTGTACATTTTGTCATATTTGCTTCAAGTCTTTTGCCCCAGGATTCTAGCACATCAGGGTTCTAATGACCCTGGGTTCTAACACCCCAGCAATCTAAAACTGAGGTGCATATATGTCTTGTCTCTGTACTTATAACATTGGGAAGAGAAGGCAGGAAGAAAGACTTTGGGCTGTCTATACTGGCTACGCAGTGGGTGGGTTTGCTGGGTTGAGGGTCGTTGTTAAGAAACAAAGCTTCCAGAGGGTCTAAAATCCTGGAATCCTGGAATCCTGAGGTTGGAGTAGACCTCGGAGGTCATCCATTCCAAAGCCTCAAGCCCTGTGCAGTCTCTACTTGATTCTTCCTTGCTTTTGGCAGGGTCATTTTCTTCCAAGGCAGACTCTTCCATTGCTGATTGGCTCCAAGTGTGAAAAAGTCCTTTTTTGTGTGTATCTTCAAACTCTGCTTCCTTGTAACTGCACTGTTGTTCTGCTCTTGGGGCCACACAAATCACACAGGCTCCCTCTGTTCCAGCATGGCTCTTCAGGTGTTTAAAGTTGGAACCTTAAGTCCTTGCAGATTGTAGCATTTGTTGCATCTCTCAGGTGCATCTTGGGTTTCCTCACTGCTTTGTCATGTTTGTCTGTGAGCTCATCTCAGGAGGAAGGTGTGTCCGGTGTAGTAGAAGCGAACTTACAGAGCAGTTCTAGACCCACTTCTTTGGGTTGGTTTTTCAGCCCCAGGTTTCTACACTGAGCAGGTAATTCTAGAATTCAGACCCACATTATATTTGGTATAGGCTAGGCTCATTAGAGATTCTGATTCTCCAGGCTAGTTCTATTGCTTGGGCCTTAGGCACAAAGCCCTGCTTTCTGAGCATCTTTGAACAGGAGCAGAGTTTTCCCTACCCTCTGGGCTTTCTATAAATTGCTCAAGCCCAGCTCCTTAGCCTCTGACCCCATATGGAGATTAAAACTCTAATCTGAACTATCAATCAAGTTTGCTTCATTCTCTTACTTCATAGATATTTATTGACTTTCTACTATGTGCAGCTACTCTGCAAGGTGCTAGGGGGCCTAGACCAAGCTCTTGCCCTTTACTGGGTGTGGGTGTGGGTGGGAGGCGGGGGCAGGGAAGAAACAATCTAAGTTCTATGAAGAGAATTAAAACAGAATGATGTTGTCACAAATATGACGTGGAGAGAAAAAAGAAAGGAATACATAATGTAGGACTCCATTCATATAAATTTCAAAACAATCTGTGATATTAGAAGTCAGGATAGTAGGTGAGGGAGTGGTAACTGAAAGAGGGTTGATGGGGAAGCTGGTAATTTTAGGTTCTTGAACAGAGTGTGTTTACTTTGTGAAAATTCATCAGACTGTACAAGAATATTCACCGCAGCCCTGATTGTAATGGCAAAAAGAGAACAATCTAAATGTCCACCCAAAGGAGACCTGTATCATTTTGTAACATGGGGAAATATCTGTAGGATAAATTACTAAAAGGGTCTGGGCATTTGTAATTTTGATAGATATTGCCAAATTTAGCCATGCATTTTTTTTTTAAAGGAGTTTGATAGGTGTTGGTTCTTTTTTTTTTTTTTAAATTATTGATTTGTTTATTTATTTATTTATGGCTGTGTTGGGTCTTCGTTTCTGTGCCAGGGCTTCCTCTAGTTGCGGCAAGCGGGGGCCACTCCTCATCGCGGGTGCGCAGGCCTCTCACCATCGCGGCCTCTCCCGTTGCGGAGCACAGGCTCCAGACGCGCAGGCTCAGTAATTGTGGCTCACGGGCCTAGTTGCTCCGCGGCATGTGGGATCTTCCCAGACCAGGGCTCGAACCCGTGTCCCCTGCATTGGCAGGCAGATTCTCAACCACTGCGCCACCAGGGAAGCCCATGGCCATGCATTTTTAACAAAGTTTTCATGTAATATACATACCGTGAAGTGCATACATCTTAAGCGTATAGCACGATTAGTATTACAAAGTGAACACACCTGTGTAACCACAGCCCAGCTCAGTATATAGAGTGTTTCCTGCATTCCAGAAGCTTCTCTTGTGCCTCCTCTCGTCATTACTTTCCCTCAAAGGACCACTCTTTCACTTTATCATCATTTGTTAGTTTTGCCTGTTTTGAACTATTTATGGTTGAAAATGTATCTTTGAAATTATTCCTATAGACTATAGATATGTCTGTATATTTGGAAATGGTAGCCCGTTGGTGCAGAGGATTTCTCTTTGTGAGCTCAGCCTAATGTCTGGCTGGAATCCTGGCTCTGGACTTCTTTGTGTCCAATGTCGAAGGTTCCAGGATCCTTTGATATTCTGACTCCAAAATTCTGTGGCGTCACCAGGGCCTGAATGGGGTGACAGAAAAGGAGAGCCTGGAAGTGCCCTGACACATTCTGAAGGCAGACTGAGTGTCAGCACCCCGAACCCCTGATGTGAGTAGGGTGCAGGAGGGGGCTAAGAGTGGGAACTTGGCTTCCTGTGAATCTTAAATGTCATTATGAAGCAGGCTCCTGATTGGTCTAAATTTCCTCAATTTGCTTCCTCTTCAGCCAAATTATTCCTTTATGCCTATGGTCCTAGGTCTGGTTTTCTTCTTGTGTAACTTCCCCAGGGTACCTCAGAGAACTGGGGATAGAGGTGAGGGGGAGTGGGGAAGAGACAGCATCCAGGTGCCTGGAGAGAGATGCCTTAGTGTGTCTGCTTCTCTTTTTGACTTGGTCTCTGCCACTGTTTATCTGTGAGGTTTGGCTAGTGGTTTCCTTTCCCTGGGCCTCAGTTTCTCTGGATGTGTAAAGAGGATTGGACCAAATAGTCCCAGAGTGCATTTTGTGGTCACCCTCCCTGAATCTCCTTGCTCTCCACTTCTGGGGGTGTGGACCTTTTTCCGGGTGTATCAGACTCCCTGTGACTCAGTTCCTCTCTCCCAGCACCTCAGTCTTCCCAAATCTCTCACTGCCTTGTCCCTGCCCCTGTCGGTCTGAATCTCAACCTCTGAGTGGAGTGAGTGTCTCTCTCTGCCTTTGTGATCCTCTGACAATAGGAGGTAAAAATAGCCCAGGGGCTGTGCTGGTGGAGATAAAAGGGAATTTGCCTTTTGTGTCCTGTGGCCAGGCCGGGGGGGCTGTGACACGTGGAGATTGCTGACATAGCTTTCCTCCAATGACCTTGACGGCGGCAATAAAAGGGGTAGCCCAGCTCCCAGCTCTCACCATGGTGCTGAGGTGGGTGATCAGGGCTGGAGTTGGAGCCCAAGGGAGGGCAGACAGGCTGATGGGTGAGGGTGCTTGTGGGCTGGCACAAGTCTCTCCATTTCTGTGGGAGAGGATGCTCTGGTGTTAGAGAGAGAGAGAGAGAGAGAGAGAGAGAGAGAGAGAGAGAGAGAGAGTGTGTGTGTGTGTGTGTGTGTGTGTGTGTGTGTGTGTGTGTGTGTGTGTTGGGGGCTCACCAGGGAGGCTGAAGTGGGGAGCCCCACGGAATCACCTACCGTTAGGTCTTGTGGGTTGTTCGATCATGCCCCAGTTTGGGGCCCCTGGTCCCTTAGTTCCCCTGTCACTGCCATCTTCCAGTGCCTGCTGCCTTGGACTGCCTTGAACCTCTAAGATCTCATCCTGCACCTCTCAGTGCCACTACCGTGATGGATGTGAGTGAACTTGGGGAGTCTGCCCGCTACCTCCGCCAGGGCTACCAGGAGCAGATGAAGGTGCACACTGTCCTGTGGGATGGTAAGTGAGGGCAGAGTGGGGCACAGCTACAGAGAAGCCCTTATGGACTCAGACCAGGAGTGGGGAGGGGTGGCACTCAGCTTGGGTCTGAAGGGGCACTCTGGCCCGCCAGCTTTAGCCCTGAGGATAAAATCCCAGGGAGCCTGTGTACATCACTGTATTTCTGTGAGCAAGCCTCGGTTTGCTCCTCTGTAAAATGGGACAGTATCACCCGCCTCCTGGGGCTGCAGTCTGTGGCTGGAGCCTGAAGCTTCTGAGATGAGAGTGATTGGTATGTGTGCAGGCTGCCTCCACATGTCCGTAAAACCTGTGCTGGAGTTATTTTTAGTGCTTTCCATAGAGCCAAAGCCTCTGTTTATCAGGGACAGGAATAAAGGCTACTATTTATGACCCGGTTTGCTCACAGGACAATAATAACAATAGGCAATGTGTATCAAGTGCTTATTGTGTGCCAGGCCCAGAGCAGATGACTTTCCACGCATCATCTCAACAACCTGGGGAGATGGAGACCAAGGCCAGGGCCGGCTTCGTGGGTGTGCAACCTCTGCAGCCACACAGGGCACCGCCCTCAGAGGGGCCTCATGCTCGATTTAACACCCTGCTATCACCATCTCGAAATTGTAAATAATTTCTTAACAAGAGGATCTGCATTTTAACACTGGGGCCTGCAAGTTATGGAGCTGGTCCTGACTAAGGCACTTGACTAGTAAGTGGCAGGACACCTGAGTCTGTGCCTTTAACTACCATGAAATATGGGCTCCCTGGAGCTCTGGGGCCAGCTGGCCAGGCAGGAAGGAGCATAAGACAGACTTACGAGACCGGGGTTTGAGTCTTCAGTGAAATGGGGGAGGCAGAACCCACTGAGAATTAAGTGCCTGATATTGAGGGCTGCTCCATATGGGAACTAAGCACATGCCCATAATGTTTTACCTTTGAGGGACAGGCCCATAGAGAATGAGGGATTTTCCTGAGGTCACAGGGCAAATACAACAGAAGCAGGAATCTGAACCCAAGTGTGTAATCCAGGGCTGTGAGGGAGTGTAACCTCAGTCAGGGAATCCTTTGAGGAGATCTCTAGGGACCCTCCCAGCTCTGCCCTTCCGGGAGTCTGTGTCTGGAAGGATCTTTTCTGGGTACTCCTGCATCCTGACAGAAGGGCTCCTAGGAGTGGCACAGCTCTGTAGACACGATTTGAGAACCCCAGCTGGGTCCCCAACCCCTGGATGTGCGTCAGCCTTTCTCAAAACCCCCATGCTCTCCCCGAAACCCAGGGAAGAAGCGGGTCTGGGTACCTGATGAACAGGATGGTTACGTGGAGGCTGAGGTCAAATCCGAGGCTACTGGGGGCAGAGTCAACGTGGAGACCAAAGACCAGAAGGTTTGGCTCCCCCTTTTCCCGGAATTAGCTCCTCCGCCTTCCCGGGTGTAGCTCCTGACCAGTGTGCTCTGGATGAAAGGGGGTCTGGGAGCGTACAGGAGTGAGAGGCTGAGGTCAGTTTGTTCCTGCCCACCTGTCACCCCACCATACGGCCTTCCTGGCAGGTGCTGACGGTTCGTGAAGCTGAACTGCAGCCCACGAACCCGCCCCGCTTCGACTTGCTGGAGGACATGGCCATGATGACGCACCTCAACGAGGCAGCCGTACTGCACAACCTGCGCCAGCGTTATGCTCGCTGGATGATCTATGTGAGCCATGGGCCGGGGAGGGGCCACGGGTGGGATGGGGCTGTGTGTGGTGGGGGCGGGGCCATAGTAGCAGGGGCGGGGCTAGGGCAAGAGGCATAGCCTGGTGGGGACAGAACGGGGGAAGGGGCGGGGCTGTGTGCAGTGAGGGAGCAGGACTAGAGGCAGGGTAGGGTGATGTCATGGGGCTGTGGAGGCGGGGCCACTGGCTGGGGCGGGACTAGAGGTAGTGCTGGAGGTTTGGCTACGGCAGTGTAGGGGCGGAGCTGCAGCAGCACAGAGGCTGGGCAATGGGGCTATGAAGGGGCCACGGGCTGTGGGCAGGAGTAAGGGCTAGGGCGGGGCTAGGGCGACCACAGAGGGTGTGGCATCGCACCTTAAGCAGCTCCTTGGGGGATTTTGCAAGGGTCACAGTTTTGCGAGGGCTAGAGCCTGGGAATGGGAGCTTGGCCTCCAACAACCTATCTATACACTCTCTCCTCAGACATACTCGGGCCTCTTCTGTGTCACCATCAACCCCTACAAATGGCTCCCGATCTATACAGCCTCCGTGGTAGCCGCTTACAAGGGAAAGCGCCGCTCGGAGGCCCCGCCCCACATATATGCTGTGGCAGATAACGCCTACAATGACATGCTGCGCAGTAAGGGCCGCCTTGACTCGTCTCCCCCACCCGAGGCCCCTCCCCCGGCTCCAGGACCCCATTCCCTCCATTTGCACTGCCCTCCTTTTGATGCTGCTGGACACTCTAGCATAATCCTTCTGTCTCTCTGAGTGGGAGCTGGCCTGCAGTCTGAAGGTCCCACCTGGTCCTTCCCGTTTCTGGCCCTGGGTGGTAGAGGGGCTGCCCCAGCGCCAAGGATACCCAAGGTGTTCCACCTGTGGCTGGTCCCTCACTTTGGCTAACTTCTCTATCTCCTCCCCTTTCTTCCAGACCGAGAGAACCAGTCCATGCTGATCACGTGAGTGTGGGGCTCTGGGGATGGGGTGGGAAATGCTGGCCATCTGGCAGGAAGAGAGTGGAACTAAAATCATTTCCCAAGGTTGAATACAAAGTGCTTAGGGCTGGGGTTTTAACGCCTGGAGTCAGTGTCCCAGGTGAAACTAAATTAGAGCATTTTCTCTGCCCCCTATGCTGGGCAGATGTATTATGGGTGGTGTGCAGGAAGGGGGTAACAGACTGATCACCAGCCCTGATACCCTCTGTCCCTAGGGCCTGGAATCTTCTCCCACCTTGATCTTTTGGGAGTTCTGATTCTCGCTCAAGGAGAGTGGGGAGACCCCTTTCCTCCTTCTTACCATCTCCATATTTCTGAGTCTTATTTCTAATCCTTTGTTTGCCTTCACTGGTAAGTGGTAGAATTCTTACATACCAAGTTTATATCCAGCCAAGCCAATATGGACATCGTTCGTGTGTGGGGGTGTATGTATGTGTGTGTGTGTGTGTGTGTGTGTGCAGCCTGCTGGTGAAGATCAAGGCCTTTGAAACCAGAAAGACCTGTATTCAAGTTCTCACGGGTCCACTTCCTGCTGGTGTGCTTGGGCCTCTGAGTCTCATCAGAAAAGACAGAACAATCCTACTTACCTACCACACAGAGCTATAGGAGTCAGTGAGTTAATGTCTGTACCTGGCACACAGCAGAAACAGCTACATAACTTCTCTGAGCCTCATTTCCTTATCTATCAAAAGCGGATGATAGTGGTGCCTGCCTCACAGGTTTCTGAGGCTTAAATGAGCCAATATAGGTAAAGCACTTGGCCCAGTGTCTGGCAGTAAGTTAGTGTTCAGTAAACAGTGGCATCATAATGTGTTTTCTCATCTCACTGGGATGGTCTAGGTTGGCTTGTTTTGTAAACAATTCTGAGGGCTAATTTATCTCAGGAGTTTTGAGTTGGGGTGTGGGTCCTGAGTTGGGAGCTGGGTGTGGGGAGGGCAGAGGGGCCCTGCTTGAGGGGTAGGGTGTTGGGGGATGGGAGGAATTAGAGTAGCCAGATGGACATTGGTGACTCATGTTTGTGTCGTCCAAGGGGAGAGTCGGGGGCCGGTAAGACGGTTAACACCAAGCGGGTCATTCAGTACTTTGCCATCGTCGCTGCCCTGGGAGACGGGCTGGGCAAGAAGGCCGTAAGACTCGCCCACGCGGGCGCTGCTCCCTGCTGCTTCTGTTTTTCTTTTCTTTCTTCTCCTTCTTTTTTTCTTTTTAAAAAGTTGATTCCCCAGAGCCTCCAGCCCTGCCTGAGCCTCCCACCCTGGTGGCAGACTCTGGCCTGAGCAAGGCTCGACCAGCGAGGCTGTGGCCATTCTCTGTCACATTGTATGACGCGGTTCCAGGCTTACCTCACTGTTCCCATCTGTAACACAGCGGATGGGACCACATTGCTATTCCTAAGCATTTTATGTATTTTTTCCCTTTCATCATGACCTTCATATTTTGAGAGAGTTTACCAGGTAGGCTGCTTTTACCAAGAAGTAATTGTTTTCTTGGTTTTCATGCACCAAAGACACAGTTACCTGCTGTCAATCAAACAAGCAGGTTCAGCCAGAGCCAAGGGCACTTGGCATTCCCAACAGCCAAGGTTAAGGGGCAGTTTTGCACCCTATGATTTCTTTATGGTTTTTGAAATTTTCTGTAACAATGGGGGAACCATTTTTTTGTTTTGTTTTTGTTTTTGAGGTACAACTTTCATTCCTAGCCCCAGGGCCAGCTGTTCAGAGCTCTGTGTGTGCTCCCCTACCCCAAAATGGGTTGCCTTTTCTTTCCAGAAACCCAAGCCTCCTCCTGCACAGCCCCTACTCCTGGTCCTGTTGAGCCTTGCATTTATTCTGGGACATTTTTCTTTCTTCTTTTTCTTTTCTTTTTTCCATTTAAAGTTTTTTCTTTTTCTTTTTGCCTCTTCCTATTTTCCCAGTTGATTTTCTCGTTTTTTCTTTTTATTTCAGTTTTGTTTTTTTGGTGTGGTGGTGGTTGTTTTTATTGTTTTGTTTTGTTTTTGCTGTTGACTTTTTGGTACTCTTTCCTCCCTTCCCCCCACCCCATTTTCCCAACTCCCTAAGTGTCTCTGAGGATGCTACAGAAAGTCGGGTCTTGGTCCAGGAACAGGAATGGAGGGCAGGGAGCTGGCAGGGATGCAGCTGGGAGGGGCAGGGGTAGGGGGCACCTGGGCAGAAAGGAGCCCTGCATCGTGGAGTCGGGGTTGGGGGGAGCTGTCAGGCAGGGGAGGTAGAGAGAAAGGCTGCCCCTCAGGGGCCATGGGTGCTGGAGCTTAAGAGCCTTATCAACCTCCCTCCCCTCGGCCCCCAAATTGACCACGTCTCCAAAGAGAGCCCTGTTCAAAAGCCCTGGACTTGAACGTGTGGGGTGGAGCTCGGGGTAGGGGCTCCTGCCAGTTCTCTCCTGCCTCTGTCTCCCCAGCAATACCTCAGGGGGATTTTTAAGTCTTGCGCTCCCTGGAGGTGAGTGAATAACCAGAGTCCCCTGGCATGGGACAGGTGGCATGACACCTGTCACTCCAGAATCTATTCCTTCCTTTTTCTCCCTTTTTTCCCAGGCTGCTGGGATCCAGGGTAGGGAAAAGAAAGAAAGGGAAAAGGAGGGAAGACAAGGATGAGGCTAGGAGAGCAAGGGGGGAGGATCCCCTCCATTCAGTAAGTCCCTCTAGATGAGACATACAGGTGGCTTTGGGCATCGTGGAAAGCAGGATGCCTGGGCTCAGTGTCTGTTCTGCCCCTGACCCACTGTGCCATCTTGAGCAGATCACTTTCCTGCTCTGAGTCTTAGTTTCCTCATTTGCAAATTAGGGCTAATGATATGCACCCAACAGGGCTATTTTGAATAATAGTCGGTGTACAACTGTACAATGAAAATGCACCTCATCACAATACAAAGGAGTAGTGTGAAGAAGGGCAGTCACAGAGGGAGGGGAGGGGTCAGAAGGTTTGGGCAGGAAGAGGTCTCTTCCAGCCTCAGAGCATCAGGGAGGCCTTCCTAGAGGAAGGGGCACTTGAGCTGGGCTCTAAAGGGGAGTAGACTGTAGTCAGGAGCCTCTAGGGCTTGGGGCAGGGTCACTTCCTGGGGCATGGGAAGTGAAGGGATATGGAGGAGGCCAGAGACGGGGCTTGGGGGGGCTGTGAATAGGAGACTCCCAGACGCAGCCGCTGCCTCAAGCCCCTGACTAGGGCCATGTTTGCTCCACTTTCTAGCATTTCTCCTTCTAACAGTCCCTGGAGGGTCGGGCATGAGGGGTCGGGGGCGGGTACACATTTGGGTGACTAACGTTCACTGTCCCGCTAACCACCCCACTGCCCGCTCCTGCCTGGTGACACCTCACACCCTCTAACGTTGTCTTCCTTCTCCTCCCGGCAGTTTCTGGCCATGAAGACCAGGGTAGGTATGGGGCTGGTGTGAGTGGGGCAGGCAACAATTATGAGGTCCTGGGGAACCCCCCTCCCCTCCCCTTCCCCTTCCCAACCAGTGGTTGTCTGGGATGGGCCGAGACCCCGGGACCACAGGCTGACAGAGCCCTCGGCCCACCACCACCAGGGCACCCTCGAGGATCAAATCATTGAGGCTAACCCTGCCATGGAGGCTTTTGGCAACGCCAAGACCCTGCGGAACGACAACTCGTCCCGCTTCGTGAGTGCCGCAGTGGGAGAGCCGGGTGTGGGGAGACACAAGGTGGTGGGAGCCTTGGACAAATAGGGCAGCGCTGGCTGGGCCCCCAACTGAGGCTGCTTTTCTGCCCACAGGGCAAGTTCATCCGCATTCACTTCGGTCCCTCTGGGAAGCTGGCATCCGCGGATATTGACAGCTGTGAGTCTAGGAGACGGTGGGGGAGGGTGAGGATGGGGAAACAGGCCCAGGCCTGAGTCTTTCCGCTCAGACTGAGTATCTGTCATCAAGTTCTTGGGGCTCCCACCTGTCCCAGGCGCTTCTCTTCATCCCCTGGCCACAGCCCAGCTCAGGCCACCTCACCTCTCACCTGGAACATTCCCCCAGCCCCCGTGTGGTCTTCCATTCTCCATTCCTCTGCTGGATCTCCTTTCAGCCAGAGTGATCTTTTCTTAGAGACTAATCTGACCACATCACATTCCTGCTTAAAGACCTTTTCCAGATCCCATCACCTTAAGATGGAGACCCAAATCTTTATTTGGCCAGTCAGGCTCCTTGTGACTGGGCCCTTCCCCTCACCCACCATCCCAGTCTTTTCTCTGGCCCTCGATAGGGCAGGCCTGTGCCCCTCCTGCCCTGGCCTCATCTCTACACCTCGAGTCCCCATCCTTCCCGGAAGCCTCCCCCAATGCCTCTCTGGGGCCATTGCCCATGCCGCCTGACCCAGACCTGCTGCATAGACACCAGGTGCCCAGGCTGCATGCATAGAGGGGCCCCCACGCTGACTGCTCCCCATCTTGGGGTGCATGGCCAGATCCTGATGGATAAGCATGGGCAGGTGGTGATAGACGGGAACGTCATAATTCATGCCCCGACCGACCCATGCGCAAACACACAGAGGCTCTGCTCGGTGCACACACTGACACACCAGCAGTGCTCTGGAGAAAAGGAGTGTGGTCTGTGGATGGTGGAATGAAAGCACAGATGAAAGAATAGACAAATCAAGACCCATACACAGACAGCTACGTTAATACACCCACACGCAGAGACACACAGACGTACAAACATACACATTCCCACACCGTGACACGTGCGCTGATGGAGAGACACCCTTCAGCACATGCTGGCATGTGTGCAGACACGGCACCTCCACACACACCCCTGCCCCTTGCTGACACGTCCTCCCTGCCCCTCAGCCATATTCGGGTGACCCACTCGGGAAACTAGGCCAGCACCTCCCTTTTCCCCAGATCTCCTGGAGAAGTCAAGGGTGATCTTCCAGCTGCCCGGTGAGCGAGGCTACCACGTCTACTACCAGATCCTCTCGGGGAAGAAGCCAGAGCTGCAGGGTGAGGGCCAGCAGCAGATGGGGTGGGAATCGGAGCCCACAGGTCTGGGTGGCAGTTGGGCTGCCCAGCCTTGTCCCGGCCCCCATCAGATCAGGCCCTGGGCTACCTGTTCCCCTACTGTTCTGGGGTCTGTGACATCCCTTCTTTCCTGGAGACCTAGAGCCCCTTCTATCCACCCACCCCCTTCCTGGGACTTCCAGTTCTTGCTGAGCCCTCTCCTCCTCGTGCTAGGAAATGGGCCCCTTAGTACCATTGCCCTGGCAGGGTTGTCTCTCCTGCTGTCCTGAGACTAGAGAGGCCCAACCTAGCACCAGTGGGGAGCAATGGCTCTGTCTAGGCCCAGCTCCCCTCTCTTGCAAGCCCCTCAAGGGCAGAATCTGGTCCTCGCTGGGCCGCAGCACCCAGCACAGGGTCTGGGCCATAGGGGTGGCTTGCGCAATGGTCAAAAGATGAGTGAGACATAGGGACCGAGGCTCATTTCTCAGAACCGTAAAGAAAGAGAAGCCATGAGCATGGGAGTCGAGGAGAGAAACTCAAGCTACAAAATCTCGGGAGGGCCCTACACTCTCCTGCCGGGCTGGCTCCCAGGACCTACCACGCTGGGATGGGGGTGCAGAGGAGAGCTGGGTGAACACAGCCGACCTGCCCTTCTCCGCCCCATGTCCCCCAGACATGCTGCTTCTGTCCATGAACCCCTATGACTACCACTTCTGCAGCCAGGGCGTCATCACTGTGGACAACATGAACGACGGGGAGGAGCTCATGGCCACTGACGTATGTCTCTGGTGGGAAGGGAGGAAACCTGGGGGAGCAGGTCCAGTGCCCTTCACTTGGCTGAACCCTGGAGGAGCCCAGACTTCTCTGAGCCTTCCACCCCCCACCCCCCAGCATGCCATGGACATCCTGGGCTTCAGTGTGGATGAGAAGTGTGCCTGCTACAAGATCGTGGGGGCCCTCCTGCACTTTGGCAACATGAAGTTCAAGCAGAAGCAGTGGGAGGAGCAGGCTGAGGCCGACGGCACCGAGAGTGAGGGGCCCTGACCCTGGCCTGACCTGGTCATCCTCTTGACCCTGATCCGAGCATCCAGTCCGTGACCATTAACCCTAAGACTTGTCCACAGCCTTTGACCTCAGTCTTAACCTGGCCCTGATTGTAAACCTTGACTTCTCAATTCCAGACCCTCACCCTCCTGAGCTGTACAGTTTGCTGACCCTGAACTTGACCTCTTCCAACCTCCCTCTCATAACCCTAAGTCGAGGCCGGTAGAGCTCCCAAGTACCCGTCTTCTTGGCCTCCTCCCCCTCATCTCACCCATGTGCCCTGCCAGGTGCTGACAAGGCTGCCTACCTGATGGGGGTCAGCAGTGGAGACCTCCTCAAAGGCCTTCTGCACCCCCGAGTGCGTGTGGGGAACGAGTATGTGACCAAGGGTCAGAGTGTGGAGCAGGTGAGCGGCTGGCAGGCCGGGGCCCACCTGGGGACAGCTGGGGCAGGGTCCCCTCCTTGCCAGGTCCCAGAGCAGCCTCCCCGCGCCTCCAGGTGGTGTTTGCCGTGGGGGCTCTGGCCAAGGCCACCTACGACTGGCTGTTCCGGTGGCTGGTGTCACGGATCAACCAGACGCTGGACACCAAGATGCCCCGTCAGTTCTTCATCGGCGTCCTGGACATCGCCGGTTTTGAGATCTTTGAGGTGAGGGCAGGCCAACACCCCCAGGCTCTGTTGTCTCTGGGGTGGAGGACCACTGGGGGTAGGGGCAAGAGCCCTGGGTGTCTGCCTGGAAGCGGGTTGAGCTCCCGCACATCCCTGTTCTCTGTGGGTCTCCTTGTGCCTGTCTACAAGGAGGCCTGCTGAGCCGGGCGCCTCCCACTATAGTTTAACAGCTTTGAACAGCTGTGTATCAACTTCACCAACGAGAAGCTGCAGCAGTTCTTCAACCAGCACATGTTTGTGCTGGAGCAGGAGGAGTACAAGCGGGAGGGCATCGACTGGGTCTTCATCGACTTCGGCCTGGACCTGCAGCCCTGCATTGACCTCATCGAGAAGGTGAGGCCCGGGGCCAGGTCACTGCAAGGAAGGGAAGGCATGGGTGCAGTGGGTGAGCAGGAATGAATGCGCACTTGTGTGTGAGTGAGCGTGTGCAAGCCTGCATGTGTGTGTGCATGTATGAGTGTGGCTGTGCACATGTGTGTGTAACGTGTATATGAATGGAAATGTGTGCATGTGTGTGACTAGGTGTTTTGGAGATTGAGTGTGATTGTGTGTTGGTGAGCAGTGTGTGTGTGTGAGCGTGCATCCCAGCACTGTTGCAGCCACAGTTTCTTTGGACCCTCAAAACTGTCCAGAACTACAGGGCAGGGTAGGGTGTGTTTGTTTATTTGTCTATAAAACATTACATATATTTCCCTATTGTATAAAGACTAGAAAGAAAGAAAAATCAAAGAAAAATTGAAAAATCAGAAATAAAGGAGAAAAGATGTGTCCCCCAATCCTACCACAACCTATCTCCTCCCAGTCCTTTATCCTGGGCATCTCTTTTCTCTTATGAACACAGACACATTTCTCATCCTACCTTTTCTCTGAGAGTGTATTTTGAGCATGGTGCTTTGTTGAAGAAGGCACAGTAGTTCATGCAGCAGATGATTTTCATGCATTTCTGTAATCTCCTACTAGTGGACATTTAGGTGGTTGACATCTTTTGCTGTTATAACAACAATGAAAGTTTTCATTTCCCCATTTTGCAAGTTAGGAAATTGAGGCTTAGAGAGGTCTGAGGGCCCCATAGCTACTAAGTGAGGAAGCCAGAATTTGAACTCAGCTGCCTTTTTTGACTGTACCACGTGTGAGAGTGTGAGACCACGGATGCCGGTTTGAGTTTGCACACTTCTTATAAGTAAAGAGAACAACTCAGAGCTGCAAGTTGGGCAGAAAGGGCTTGGAAGCCAAACCACAAACTTTCTTTCTTAGAAGGCAGGGCTCCTGGGTGCAGGTCAGTTCTTTGCCCCTCAGGGCAGATGGCTGAGGTTGGAGGGTCTGGGAAATCTCCCAGAGGGAGGGGCTCCAGGAAATGGGGATGCAGCCCGGCCTGGATGGGCTGGCTTGATGGAGGCCCTTCAAGCTGTGCCCTGTCCCCAGCCACTGGGCATCCTGTCCATTCTGGAGGAGGAGTGTATGTTCCCCAAGGCCTCAGATGCCAGCTTCCGGGCCAAGCTCTATGATAACCACGCGGGGAAGTCGCCCAATTTCCAGCAGCCACGGCCTGACAAGAAGCGCAAATACCAGGCCCACTTTGAGGTGGTCCACTACGCGGGCGTGGTAGGTGCCTGTTGAAACCCCAGCTCTTGACCGCTCTCCTCCCTCCTCCGGGTTCCCCCACCTCGGTTCAGCCCCCGTCTGGTCTCTGGCAGGTGCCTTACAGCATCGTGGGCTGGCTGGAAAAAAACAAGGATCCACTGAATGAGACGGTGGTCCCCATCTTCCAAAAGTCGCAGAACAAGCTCTTGGCTACTCTCTACGAGAACTATGCTGGCTCATGCTCTAGTGAGTACAGAGGGATGAGATTCTGTAGGGGACTCACAGAGTGATGTCCCTTGGAGTGACTGGTCCCATGTCTCTCCTAGCCGAGCCCCCCAAGTCTGGGGTGAAAGAGAAGCGTAGGAAGGCAGCATCATTCCAGACGGTGTCCCAGCTACACAAGGTGAGGCCCAGTCTAGGCCTCGTGCAGGCCCTCACCCTGCCGCCTCCACCCCGTCCCGGCTCCTTGCTCTGTCCCCTGCACCCTGGGCGGGCGGCCGTTAAGACTTGCAGTGATGTTTAATTCCTCTCCACGTGAACATCACAGCAAGTCTGTGCTGCTTCCCGTCCCCATGCTGCCTGGGCAGGGTTTGGGGGGGGATGGGGCCGGAGCCACAGGGATTGGGTGGGGGAGTGAAGACTTTGGTGATGGTAACGGGGACCCAGCCAAACAGAAGAGGGCAAAGGGTCACAAGGAGCAGAGTGAAAGGGCAGCACCGCAGAGACACGCTTAGGCACCTACTGCGCAGTCCTTAAGGGGCTCATCCACTGCGGTTTCCAATTCTGCTTCTCTGCCCTCTTGTGCTTTCTCCCCTCTCCTCACCCACAGGAGAACCTCAACAAGCTGATGACCAACCTGCGGGCCACACAGCCCCACTTTGTCCGTTGCATTGTCCCCAACGAGAACAAGACCCCAGGTAGTCACCCCAGGGTGGGTTGGTGGCGTGGGGGCACATTGGAGGGAGGGGACAGCGCAGACTGGAAGCTGGGTCTTGCCCCCTCCGCAGGGCCTGCTCAGCCTCAAAGTGAGCCCTGTGTCTGGACTTCTCGTCTTTTCTGGGGCATGAAGTTGTGTCCATTGACCTCTAATCTTTTCCTTTAACCCCCACCATGTCCAGGGGTCATGGATGCCTTCTTGGTGCTACACCAGCTGCGCTGCAATGGGGTTCTGGAGGGGATCCGGATCTGCCGACAGGGATTCCCCAATAGGCTGCTTTACGCTGACTTCCGGCAACGGTGGGTGTCTCCCTGCCCCAGCCCTGGCTCCTCCCCAGCTCCAGCCTGAGGGGGTGGAAGGGCACCGAGGAGGATGCAGGGGGACTGGGGAGGAGGCCAGAAGGTATCCCAGCGGGAGATGCTGATGGCTGAGACCTGGGGGTGGGCGGTGGGCTGGGGGAGATGTGAACAGGCTCAGGGTAAATATTGGAGGTGCAGCCAACAGGCCTTGCTACTGATGAATTGGATGTGGAATAAGAAAGAAAAAGAAAATACAAGGGTGACTTCTGGTTGTTTGGCCTGAGCAACTGGGGAGTTGGTGGTAGATTTACTGAGAAACCAAGATAGGATTTTTAAAATTTTGTGGGCAAGTAGTGGGAGAGTGGATTGAGCTTGACTTTGAACATGTCAACTTTGAAATGTCTCCAGCAGGGAATTCCCTGGCGGTCCAGTGGTTAGGACTCTGCGCTCTCACTGCTGAGCGCCCGGGCATTCGACCCCTAGTCGGGGAACTAAAATCCCACAAGCCACACAGCGTGGCCAGAAAAAAAAGAAATGTCTCCAGCAGATAGGAAAGTTGAGGGAGAGATTGGATTTGTTAGTCTGGAGCTCAAGGGTCGGGGGGCAGGCAGAGCTGGAGGTAGATTTGGGAGTTGAATGAGGGTTCACGTGGACTAGACTTTATGTAATGGCTTGCACCAAGTGAGTGCTCGGTCCGTGCTGTTAGCCCCTCTGCCTTCCCTTTATAGGTTTGATTTTTGTCAGGCTGCAATCGTGCACAGTTCCCTCCCCCTTCAGAAGTAACTGGGGCCATCCACGCTGACCGTTATACTTATGTGTCCATACAAATATTGTACACATGGGTGCACACACACATGTTCTCTTTGTTTTTCCCTGTAACTATATGTCTTGGAGATTGTTCCTTATTAATAGACATAAGTCTGCATCATCATCCTTTTTTTAAATATTAAGACTTTCTTTTTTTTAGAGCAGTTTTAGGTTCATAGCAAAATTGAGGGGAAGGCACAGAGATTTCCCATAAGCCCCTGCCCCCACACGTGCACAGCCTCCCCCGTCATCAGCATCTCCCACCAGAGTGGGACAGTTGTTACAGCTGATGAGCGCGCACTGACACATCCTAATCACCCAGAGTCCATAGTTTCCATTACAGTTCACTCTTGGTGTTGTACATTCTAGGGCTTTAGATAAATGTAATGACACATGTAGCAGCATCCATTTTGTTATGGCAGTAAAATATCCCATAATCCAGTGAACCGTGCTTTGTTCATCAGTCCCTTAGTAAGGGGCCTTTTTGTGTTTCTAGGGTTTTGCCTTCACAGTGTGGTCACGACAGCCTGACCCACACAGCCCTGTACACATGTGCAAGTGTGTCCCCTTTAGAAGTGGCTGTGCCAGAACCCTTGCTCTTGTTGATTAGAATTCTCTCCCAAATGTTTCTTCAGTTTGTGATACGCTGTAACACATCACCTTCTTTACTTTTTTTGCCCTTCTGAAAAAAATGATAAATTATTAAAAATTATAAACTAAAAACTTATGAAAGTGCTGTATGCCTTTTGTAAATGCTGTAGGCTCTTAAAGAACTTAACTACTGAATGCATTTAAATGCTACCCAAGCTTTCAAAGTAGAGTATGCCCAGTCCTCCGGTGTCACAAGGCTGTCCCCCGCCAGCCTGTTCAGGGGGTGCCCCTCTGGAGCCTCTACTCCGGCCTCTGAGGGGCCAGCCTCTTCCGTCGTCGGCTCCCTGCCCAGCACCCTCCTCTCCAGCCCTTTTCCCGCTCCCCCAGGTACCGCATCCTGAACCCCAGCGCCATCCCGGACGACACCTTCGTGGACAGCAGGAAGGCCACAGAGAAGCTGCTGGCCTCGCTGGACATCGACCACACCCAGTACCAGTTTGGCCATACCAAGGTCAGGGCACAAGGGAATTAGGGCGCTGGACCGGATGTGGGCGGTCACGCTGCAGGGGTCATGCAGGCGACTGAGGGTTATACCTACCGCCCACACCCCAGGTGTTCTTCAAGGCTGGGCTTCTAGGCGTCTTGGAGGAGCTTCGTGACCAGCGTCTGGCCAAGGTCCTGACACTGCTGCAGGCACGGAGCCGGGGCCGCCTCATGCGCCTCGAGTACCAGCGCCTGCTTGGAGGCAGGTGGGTGTCGGAAGGGGGTGGGGGGGATGCGGGGGCACAGCCACTGTCCCTCAGCTCGCAGGACCCTCTGAACCCAGGATCTCTGAACCCTGTCATACCGTCCTGTGGGTCAGATTTCACCGTGTGGCTGCCTGCATGCCACACCTCCCAAGGGGCAAGGCTGTGGCTTGTGCCCCTCAGCCCCCAGCTACCACTTCCTCACCTCAGAAGTTGAGGTAAGAGAACCTGCCTGTGCTCCAGGCCATCCCAGAGTGTGGCCTGGAGTAGTAATCAGGGCATCTAGTGTTTCCCAAGACTCTTAAGTGCCAAGCCCTGGGCAAGATACTTTATTTGAATTTATCTCGGTTAAAGTACAGGACAGTCCTGAGAGGTAGGTGCCACGATCATCTCTGTTCACTAGAGGGGGTGTCTGAGCAGACGGAGCCTGTCAGCTGGCTTGTGGCGGGAGGTGGGAGGCTGGGATGTGAGCCCAGGCAGTCTGACCTTATAAAAGAGCCCAGTGGCTGAACCGCCCCTGGTGTCTTCAGGACACTTGCAGGGGCCATTCAGGGCTCCTGAGCTCCTGCCCCGGAGGCAGACCTGTGTGACCTTGGGCCTCACCCTCAAGCTCGCCTGTAAAGCAGAGGATTAGGACCTACTTGAGAGGCTGTTGGGAAGGTTAACGAGGTCCCACGCTAAAGTGCTCAGTGCAGTGTCCGGCCCAGGGTAGGTGCTCAGGGAACATCGGGGCTGTCACTATGAAGGGGTGGCACTGAACCTGCTGGCCACCTGTGTCTGCCCCTCCCCAGGGATGCCCTGTTCACCATCCAGTGGAACATCCGCGCCTTCAACGCCGTCAAGAACTGGTCATGGATGAAGCTCTTTTTCAAGATGAAGCCACTACTACGCTCGGCGCAGGCTGAGGAGGAGCTGGCGGCCCTGCGGGCAGAGCTGCGGGGGCTGCGAGGGGCACTGGCCACCGCCGAGGCCAAGTGCCAGGAGCTGGAGGAGACGCACGTCAGCGTCACCCAGGAGAAGAACGACCTGGCCCTGCAGCTGCAGGCAGTGAGTAGGGGAGGGGCAGGGTTTCTTTCTGCGACTTGGTGCCCCCCGGCCCCCAGCCCCCCTCAGAGAACCCCAGGCCGCTCCGAGGAAATACCGTAACCAGATCCCCGGCCAGGGCGGACCTGGCGTGCTCTGGGTGCTCAGGCCTCACCCGGGTCTTCCTTCCTATTCCGGAGGCTCATGGGCTTGTGCCCGTGCGCAGCCTCCCATGTTCCCAACCTCCCCACCCAGTCTGTGCACGTGTCCTAATGCTCCCACGCCTTGTGCCCCCGTGGCTTCCTGCAAAGCTACAGTGTAGCCCCATCTCCCCAACTCTCCCCTCCTCTCCATCCCCGAGACAGCCCCATTCTCCCTTCTCTGGTTAAGGGCCACGGGAACCCAGGCAGCAGGTAACAGTAACAACCAGAGGGTAGAGATCAAGGGTCCGGATCCTCCCCAAGTCCACAGAGCCATTCCTTCCTTCAGCAAATACTTTGAGTGTCAGACCCCATGGAAGCTCTGGAGATACATTGGTGGGAGAACAGACAGGCCTGTGCTCACAAACTCACCTGCTAGAGCAGGAGACGTTATGCAGCCAGGTAGTGAGGAAACAGTGATGGCAGAGAACCTGAGCCCTCCGTGGCCGTGCAGGGCTCTCCCCACCCCCTTAGCCCAGTGTGGGCAGAGCTGGCAGTTGGCTTCTCTGCTAGAGCCCTTGTTTGGGCCTTACTCTGGGTTGCCCCCAGCCTGTCTAACGTTCCCCTCTTGCTGCCCCGTCCATCCCTCTACCTGAGCCCTTATCCCACCACACTTGAACGCCTTCAGGGCCAAGAGCAGGTCTTCGGCATTCCTGGGTCCCGGAGCCCAACCGAGCGTGTGTCCAGCCTCTGCACGGACAAATGAACTTGCTTTCCGGGGCCTGGCCTGGTGTCCCTCAGCTGCCTTGACTCTGCCCCATTCCCCGTGTCCCCCTCCAGGAGCAGGAAAACCTGGCGGATGCCGAGGAGCGCTGCCACTTGCTCATCAAGTCCAAGGTGCAGCTGGAGGCGAAGGTGAAGGAGCTGAGCGAGCGGCTGGAGGACGAGGAGGAGGTGAACGCTGACCTGGCTGCCCGCCGGCGCAAGCTGGAAGACGAGTGCACAGAGCTCAAGAAGGACATTGATGACCTGGAGCTGACACTGGCCAAGGCCGAGAAGGAGAAGCAAGCCACAGAGAATAAGGTGTGGGCCGGGCCGGCTGTGGCCCTGGGCAGGTGTCTTCCTCTCTGTGGGCCTCAATTTCCTCATCTGTTAAATGCTGCTGTTAATAGCAGCACTTCCCTCATTAGGGCGGGTGAGGATTCAGTGTGTAACTAGCCTGTGCTAGCGCTCGCCACCGGGCCTCGCCCGTAGTAGGTACTCAGCAAATGCTAGTGATTGTCGCCCACCAGCTCCATGTCCCCCACCAGCTCCATGTCCCCCAGGTGCCTTCCCTCATTGAACCCTCCCAAGAGCCCACGTGGTTCAAAGACTTGGGGTACTGACTCCATCATACAGGAGGGGAAAGTGGGGCTCAGCAGGGTTAGCCGCTTATTCAGGTTCTCACAGGTGTTCCCCGAGGAAGGCAGGACTGGGAAACAGCTGCTTAAACACCTGTGAATCCCCAGAATAGCTGGTGTCTGTTGATCTCTCACTCCGGGCCGGACACTGTGCACAGGGCTTTGTGAGAATTTGCTCATTAATCCCTCGAGGAGGACGCTATAATCATCCCTTAAGGATGAAGAAATTGAGGCTCAGAATGAAGTGACTCGCCCGAGGTTCCCTGGCTCGAAGGGGACGGTTGCTGTGGCATGGTGTGGCGGCTGCTCAGACCAGAGTGCGGGGGAGGCATCCCCGTGGTGACCTTGGCCCTGACACAGGTGAAGAACCTGACGGAGGAGATGGCGGCGCTGGATGAGTCGGTGGCCCGGCTGACGAAGGAGAAGAAGGCCTTGCAGGAGGCCCACCAGCAGGCCCTGGGCGACCTGCAGGCTGAGGAGGACCGTGTGAGCACGCTGGCCAAGGCCAAGGCCCGCCTGGAGCAGCAGGTGGAAGATGTAAGTCGGGGCCACGGCAGCAGGCTGTGCGGTGGGGCCGGGACAGCCGGGATGACGCAGAGCCCACCCACCCCGTCCTGCCCACAGCTGGAGTGCTCCCTGGAGCAAGAGAAGAAGCTGCGCATGGACACGGAGCGGGCCAAACGCAAGCTCGAGGGTGACCTGAAACTGACGCAGGAGTCGGTGACAGATGCTGCCCAGGACAAGCAGCAGCTGGAGGAGAAGCTCAAGAAGTAGGCGTGGGGAGGGCCGCAGCCCCGACCTCCTGGCCACAGGGGGCTTCCTGAACCTGCACCCCGCTTCTCACCCCCCTGGCCTCTAGTCAGTTGTGCATCACAGCAGAGGTTGAACCCTAGGGTGTAGGAGGTCACCAAGGGCCAGGATCTAGGGCCCAGGCTTGAGAGGGAACACAGGGATGAGGTCACTTAGGGCTGCTCCGGGCGAGGTGCCTCAGTCAGGGAGTGTGCTGGGGGCGGGTACGGAGGGGCCCCAGGCAGGTGCATGGGAGTTAGGCCCTGGGCCGGCTTATGCCCACCCTGTGACCTCCAGAAAGGACTCCAAGCTGAGTCAGCTGAACCTTCGAGTGGAGGACGAGCAGCTCCTTGGGGCCCAGCTGCAGAAGAAGATCAAGGAGCTGCAGGTGTGCGGGGGAACGGGGGTGGGCGGAGACCCGGGTCAGAGGCCCACGGAGGTGACACTGCCGCCTGCGCATCCCCAGGCTCGGGCGGAGGAGCTGGAAGAGGAGCTGGAGGCCGAGCGGGCGGCCCGGGCCCGCGTGGAGAAGCAGCGGGCAGAAGCAGCCCGGGAGCTGGAGGAGCTGAGCGAGCGGCTGGAGGAGGCGGGCGGCGCGTCCGCGGGGCAGCGCGAGGGCTGCCGGAAGCGCGAGGCCGAGCTGGGGCGGCTGCGGCGGGAACTGGAGGAGGCGGCCCTGCGGCACGAGGCCACAGTGGCTGCCCTGCGGCGCAAGCAGGCGGAGAGCGCGGCCGAGCTGGGCGAGCAGGTGGACAGTCTGCAGCGGGCGCGGCAGAAGCTGGAAAAGGAGAAGAGCGAGCTCCGCATGGAGGTGGACGATCTGGGCGCCAGCGTGGAGACTCTGGCCCGCGGCAAGGTGTCTGCCTCCTTCCTGATCCCGACCTCTGACCTGACTCTAGCAGCCTATCCTGACTGAACCACTTCTGACTCCAGCAGCTGACCCCTGACCACCCGCTGCCAGTCTGACTCCATACTAGTCCTGGCCCTGCACCCGATCGGGACTCCTGATCCATTCACCTGACACCCAGCCTGAACCCCACACCAGTCCTGACCTCTGACCCTACCTCCTCAACTCTGTGCCCTGACTCCAGGGGATTTTTGACCCAGCATCCAATTCCAACTTCTCAGTCCTTGACCTCTGAATTCTGATCTCATACCTGTCCTGACTCTGTTCCTGTCCTGAATCCCAGCACCCAACCCTGACCCCTGACCTTTGTACCACCTAAGCTTGACAGCTGACCTCTGACCAGTGTCCCCGGCCAACTTCACGCTCTAGTATCCTAACCTCACCTTGACCCACCGGCCTTGGGGCTAGTACAGCCCTCTCACTTCTGACACTCATCTTTTAAGCCATAGTCCAGCAATAGAATCTCCGACCCTGAACGTGGGGTTCTGCTCTCCCTTTGATTCCTGGGCACATGTCTAGCCTGCTAGTTCCTGACTCTGGGTCCCCGTCTCTGACTGGCAGCCCTAGATCCTGCCCTGTGAGTCACAAACTTTTTCTGATCCCTGACCCCGGATCCCAGGCCAGTGCAGAGAAGCTGTGCCGGGCCTATGAGGATCAGCTGAGCGAGGCCAAGGTCAAGGTGGAGGAGCTGCAGCGGCAACTGGCAGATGCCAGCACCCAGCGGGGGCGGCTACAAACCGAGAGTGGTGAGGCCGGGGGCTTGGCTGGGCCACAGCGGGGCTCGGTGCTGCCCCTCACCCACCTGACCTGCCGGCTCGCCCCTTGGCCTGCAGGGGAGCTGAGCCGCCTGCTGGAGGAGAAGGAGTCTCTGATTAGCCAGCTGAGCCGTGGGAAGGCCTTGGCCACCCAGAGCCTGGAGGAACTGCGGCGGCAGCTGGAGGAGGAGAGCAAGGTGGGCCAGCCATTGGCTGCCACAGAGCAGGCGGGGTGGGCACAGGGCCACTGGCCCGGCCCGATGCTGAGGTCACTGGGCTCTCTGCAGGCCAAGAGCACGCTGGCCCATGCCGTGCAGGCTTCGCGGCATGACTGTGACCTCCTGCGGGAGCAGCACGAGGAGGAGGCTGAAGCCCAGGCCGAGCTGCAGCGGCTGCTGTCCAAGGCCAACGCCGAGGTGGCCCAGTGGAGGAGCAAGTACGAGGCAGATGCCATCCAGAGGACCGAGGAACTGGAGGAGGCCAAGTGAGTGCCTTGCCGGCCAGGCCATCACCACACAGGGACGGCACCTGCACCTCTGAGCTGTCAGGGGTGAGGGGAGATGCAGGGCTCAGCTGCCCATCCAGATCCTGTCTGCTCCCGTGGCCTAGGAAGAAGCTGGCACTGCGGCTGCAGGAGGCAGAGGCGGGGGTAGAGGCCGCTCATGCCAAGTGCTCGTCGCTGGAGAAGGCCAAGCTGCGGCTGCAGACAGAGTCGGAGGACGTGACCCTGGAGCTGGAGCGGGCGACCTCAGCGGCCGCGGCGCTGGACAAGAAGCAGCGGCACTTGGAGCGGGCGCTGGAGGAGCGGCGGCGGCAGGAGGAGGAGATGCAGCGGGAGCTGGAGGCCGCCCAGAGGGAGGCCCGCAGCCTGGGCACGGAGCTCTTCCGGCTGCAGCACAGCCACGAGGAGGCTCTGGAGGCCCTGGAGACGCTCAGGCGGGAGAACAAGAACCTGCAAGGTATGACCCACCCCAGGGTCAGAACCGCTCTGGGGTCACTGGGAGTCCCTCAGGGTCACACAGGGTGACACGGTTGGAGCATGAGCCATGGGGGTGGCCCTTCAGTGCCCTGTCCACTCTGCAGAGGAGATCAGTGACCTCACAGACCAGGTCAGCCTCAGCGGGAAGAGCATCCAGGAGCTGGAGAAAGCCAAGAAGGCACTGGAAGGGGAGAAGAGCGAGCTCCAGGCCACACTGGAGGAGGCCGAGGTCAGGGGTGGGGTGGACACTGACCCACTGCTCCCTGGCCTGCCCTCTCAACACACACTCACGGCTCCATCTGCTCTGCACCCCAGGGGGCCCTGGAGCTGGAGGAGACCAAGACTCTGCGGATCCAGCTGGAGCTTTCCCAGGTCAAGGCTGAGGTGGACCGGAAACTGGCGGAGAAAGATGAGGAGTGCACTAACCTGAGGTGTGGGGCTGGGCTGTCCCTCCTCCCCGGGCCAACAGCCTCCCCCATCCCAACCACCTGAGAGCACAAGGGCGGGTGATGTTGGCTGAGCCCCACTGTGCAGGGGACTGGCACAGACACCTAATGCCCCCATACCCACGACCCTCTCAGGTGGGGACCATCGTTCACAGTTTGGAGGTGAACCTTGGAGAGGCCAAAGGACTTGCCCAAGGTTACACAGTGGGGGTAGAGCCAGAGTTCAGTCCCTGTCTGTCTGCTGTGAAATTGCTCTGATGGGCAACAGGCAGGCAGACACAAGGGGCTTGAAACCAGGGAGAGATCGATCAGTCACTTATTCTCCAACTGGCTTCACGTCTCCAGTGTTCCCTGCGTGTCTGTAAGCAAGTCTCTCGCAGGCCACGACCCCTCCTTTTATCCCATCTAACTACAGGCGCAACCACCAGCGGGCAGTGGAGTCCCTGCAGGCCTCCTTGGATGCAGAGACTCGGGCCCGCAATGAGGCGCTGCGGCTCAAGAAGAAGATGGAGGGTGACCTCAACGACCTGGAGCTGCAGCTGGGCCACGCCACCCGCCAGGCCACGGAGGCACAGGCCGCCACGCGGCTGCTGCAGGCCCAACTCAAGGAGGAGCAGGCGGGGCGGGATGCGGAGCAGCGGCTGGCGGCCGAGCTCCACGAGCAGGCACAGGCCCTGGAGCGGCGGGCCGCCCTGCTGGCCGCGGAGCTGGAAGAGCTGCGGGCCGCCCTGGAGCAGGGCGAGCGCAGCCGGCGGCTGGCGGAACAGGAGCTGCTGGAGGCCACCGAGCGCCTCAACCTCCTGCATTCGCAGGTGAGGACGGGGGTCACAGGGATGCATGGGGCGGGGGCCTGAAGGCCGACTCTAAAGCCCTGCCCACCCCCCCACCCCCTCCCCAGAACACAGGCCTCCTGAGCCAGAAGAAGAAGTTAGAGGTGGATTTGGCCCAGCTGAGCGGGGAGGCGGAGGAGGCTGCCCAGGAAAGGCGGGAAGCCGAGGAGAAGGCCAAGAAGGCCATCACCGACGTGAGGCTGGGCCGGGACTGTGGGGGCCCCGAGCAGAGTCCGAAGGGACTTTCACCCCCGACCACGCCACCTCCTCCCGCACAGGCAGCCATGATGGCAGAGGAGCTGCAAAAGGAGCAGGACACGAGCGCACACCTGGAACGGATGAAGAAGACTCTGGAGCAGACGGTGCGGGAGCTGCAGGCCCGGCTTGAGGAGGCAGAACAAGCCGCCCTCCGTGGAGGAAAGAAGCAGGTGCAGAAGCTGGAGGCCAAGGTGTGTGCGGCCCTCCCAGTCCCTTGCCCTGCAGGGTGGGCCACCCGAGGGCAGGCTGAGGGCACCAGGCCCACGGGCTGGCTGCTCGCAGGTGCGGGAGCTGGAGGCTGAGCTCGACGCAGAACAGAAGAAGCACGCCGAGGCCCTCAAGGGGGTGCGGAAACACGAGCGCCGGGTCAAGGAGCTCGCGTACCAGGTGGGTGACCAGGTCCACCTAGGGGGGCAGCCCTGGAGCTGGCCTGGTTCGGGCAAGACCTGAATCCCCTTTGCCTGCCCAGGCCGAGGAGGACAGGAAGAACCTGGCTCGCATGCAGGACCTGGTGGACAAGCTGCAGAGCAAGGTCAAGAGCTACAAACGGCAGTGTGAAGAGGCGGTGAGTGCACGGGGGTCTGAGGATGCCTGTGGTCACCCAACTTCTACAGCTGGCCCCAGGCTCTGCAGCCAGGTGGGATGCCAGCAGCCGGTCAGGCCTGCTCCATCGCTGGGCCGTGGAGTCCCCCGTGTTGGCTTTGTGTGTAGGTTGGGACAGTGACCCCACTGCCCAGCGAGAAGAAAGACGCGTTTCTAACAGCTCCGGCAACACGTGAGACCTAGCTCTGTCTCTGAAGGGACCGCATGCGCCCTCCCCTTCCAGCCAGGTCTGGCACTCGGGTGCCTCTGGAAGGAGTGGCTCCACCCCCTCCTTCCTGCTGTGGGTACTGGTGAGGAGGGAGGAGGGCCGCGGGCAGTGGTGGTGGAGCAGAGGTGAGGACCCGGAGAAGCCAGCCCCTTCTGGGGGTGCTGACCCTTTCAGTGACCAAAGGGTGAGCAGGCCTGCCTGTGCCCCCAGGAGCAGCAGGCCAACACTAACCTGGCCAAGTACCGCAAGGCCCAGCACGAGCTGGACGATGCGGAGGAGCGGGCGGACACGGCGGAAACCCAGGCCAACAAGCTGCGGGCGCGGACCCGGGACACCCTGGGCCCCAAGGTGAGGAGTGGTGCGGGGCACCCACCCTGCCCTCTGCGTGGAGGGCAGCTCACCCAGGCACCCCTCTCCCCTTAGCACAAGGAGTGACACCTGAGCCCTGGGCTCTGAAGAGGGACACCTGCTGTTTGCCCCACCCTGATCCTCTCCTCTCTTCATCCACCCCTGCTGGAGCCTCGCCACCCCAAGCTCTGCTACACCCTGAATAAACGCCACATCTGCAGCTCCTACCGGGTTCCCTCTCATTCTTTGGGGTTCAGGAGGGGAGGGGAGCACATGGTCTCATGGACAAAAGTCAGGTCCACATCAGTCATTTAAAATAAATTCTTTAATAGTCTCCATTTAATTGGTTTATTTGTTGTTAATAAATTGGCAACACACGGAGGGGCCGAGGGTATGCTCCCAGGCAGGCTCCTGCGCGGGGTGTGGGCTCAGGCAGGAGATGCTGCCCTGGAGCGGGGGGCCCGGCCGCAGCCTCCCTGTGCTCCAAGGGATGGAAAGAGAAGGCCCCTCCCACTTCTGGGGGGAACCATGAACACAGCGGCCAATGAGCAAACAGAACCAGAGGAGCTAAAGGAAAACAAGGGAGGGAGGAAGGGAGGGACAGATGGGCAGGCTTGGGGGAAGGTAGCGTTCTCTGGTGTCCCCCACCCCTGCCCAGGGGCTCAGAAGCCTTTGCCTGGGTCCAAAGGCCAGGGCAAGCTTGGCTCACAGATTGGGGGAGGGTGCCCGTATCTCCCTCCCCACCCCAGGACTGACAGCCAAGAGACTGGGCAGGAGCTCAGACAGAGCTATTTTTAAAAGTCCCCTTACCTCTGGGTGGGCCGGGACCCCAGGGTTCTGAAGGAAGGGTGGGCACAGTGTCCCTGTCCTCGTCATGGAGATCTTGAGGGAACTGAGGCTCCCCAATGACCCGGGGCCCTCAGACCCAGGGGCCAAGGGCTTCTAGACGCTCCCTCCCACCAAGCCTGTACCTGAAGACCTGGGGCAGGCGGAGAGCAGCAGGGAGGTCGGGGGGGGGGGACGGGACAGGGCAGGGCGTGAGGCACACGTACCCACGCTCACCCACGCTGGCCCAGGCCCAGCAGCCTCCCGAGGCCCAGCCCAAGATCACTCCTCGGTGAAGTCCCTGTCTATGTCCATGTAGGGCTCCTCGATGTAGCTGACAAGGGCAGAGGGTGACTGGCGGTCCGGGTTCAACAGGATGGACACGGTCTCTTTCCAGTATGAGAAGCTGATGCAGGAGCTCTGGGCAAAGAGAGAGGGGCTGGGCGGGCGCCTGGGGGACTCGGGTCAAGCCCAGCACCCCGCGGGGAGGGCCTTGGTAAGGGGACAAAGAGCTGCCTGCCACAGGGTCCAGGCGGGGACCAGGGACCCCAGATGCCCCTCCGAGGGGCCCTAAGTCTGCGTGCCCGCAGCCCGCCTGCCACCCCTCAGCGGCGGGGCACTCACGTTCTCCAGGCAGGTGCTGTCCTTGTCCTTGTGTAGGTAATGCTGCTGCCAGAAGCGCAGCAGGTTGTGGAAGTTGTTGAGCAGGAAGCCAGGGTACTTCTTGCTGTGCTCCATCCGCTGCAGCAGCCGCAGGTACAGGGGCAGCCGCTCTTTCCGTCGGGCCAGCATCAGGATCACCAGGCTGGTGTTCAGGCAGCTGACATTCTCCTGCAAGCACCAGGCCATCCAGGTCACGCACGTGCCGGCAGTCCCAGGGGCCCCAGTGGACCGGGGGTGCCACTGGGCAGGGAGGATGGTGTCCCTGGCAGAGTCCAGGGGCCACGCACTGTGCTGCCCCTGCAGAAGGCTGACAAGAGGACTGGGGAGAGGAACAATGCTGGCATCCTGGCCCAAGTGGCTTCCTGGTCCCTCACCCCACCCCCCACCCCCACCCTGGGATGTTCCGGTGGGAACGGCATCATCAGTCTGGATAGAGTCCACTCTTCCTCCAGAATCAGCTCAGGCATCGCTTCTTCCCAGGAGCTTCGATCCCTGGGGCGGGGGGGTGCACGCATCAGATGCAGGTGCCTCACTCTGCTTCACTCAGCGCTAGATGGGCAGCTTCCTGAAGTGTCTCGGACTGTTTCGTTCACTGTGCATCCCCAGCCCAGGGCCTCGCCTCAGTAAACGTTAGATGAAGGAACGAAAGAACAACCTCTGAGTATTACCCCCATTTTAGAAAAGAGGGGTGTGAAGCTCGGAAAAGGGTCAGCTGCACAGTTATCTGTTGAAGGAGGTGGGAGTCAACATCAGGTCCAACCCCAAAGTCTGCACAGGAGGCTGGGCTCGGAGAGCACTGGACTGGGAGTCAGAGCTCAGTGCCCATCCTGACTCTGCCCCAAACCACCTGTGACCTTGGAGCCTTGCTCCCTCCCCAGGCCCCTTCTGTAAAATGGGGCACTGATCCTTATTGGAGAAAAGTCCTCAGAATAGCTGGGAGGGTTTCCCAGGAACCAAGGGATGGGTCTCAGGAGATGTATTGGGTTGGCCCGAAAGTTTGTTCAGTTTTAAGTAAAAAGACACATTTTTCATTTTCACCAAGAACTTTATTGAATGTATTCATTAACCAAACGAACTTTTTGGCCAACCCAACACTTCTAGGGTGAAGGTGGCTCTGGGAGGAGGGTAACTGCTTCCAATCTCCCCTTCCCTGTGGCAGGTCTGCAGGGCCTCTCACCTGGGTCAGCGTCTGCACGTGGATGATATTGATGAGGCGGAAGAGGAAGGACATCTGTGTGGGCACCTGGGATATGTAGGCAAGCAGGCGGCACTCGGACAGGACCTCTGCGACTAGGGACAGAGAGGCAGAGGTGTGAGCAGCAGGTGTGGAAGCTGGTCTGTGGCTCAGGCCCAGGGGCCTGACACCCAGGCTTCTAGTCAAGCCCCCCTTGGGCTCTGACTCTGAAGCTGGGAGCCCCCACTGTCAAAACAACTACAGAAAAGGTTGGCTGCAGCAGGAACAAATCTCCAGCTGCTCTGCCACCCTGGCTAAAGCCTGCGTTCTCACTAGAGCCCCTGCCAGGAGTTTGCTTCCACCTTGTCCTTCGGTCACGTTTGGGAACCGCCTCTCCCAGAGGCCCTCCCCAGGCTTCACCACCTGGGGGCCTCTCATCCCAGGCAAGTCCAGGCCAGGAGAGGAAGGGTGTTGTTTTTTGCATTTTGCTGGCAACAGTGTTTTTTTTTTTTTCACCTGCCATTAAAATGTCACACATGCTCATCAGAGGAAGCATGGATGATAAAAGTAAAAGCCAAGAAAATTTCACCCTGAGAGCCACCGCCTTGACCCCAACCACGTGGGTGTTCGGTGCAGCTACTTCCAGACATTTCTGTCTCCTTGCTAGAGGCTGGGCGTTTGATACCAATTGCAGCCACACTGGACCGATTCACCTTGGCATTACGGCTTTTTCTTACCTTTCATGTCCACCTGGTTTTCGAATCGGTCCAGTGACAGAGTGACGCAGCGCACCAGCATGTTGGAGTCCACCAGCGAGCTGTTGATCTGCTTCAGGAACACCTGGAACTGGAGCGGAGGCTGGGCTGACCGGGGTGGTGGGCTCTCGGCTGGAGACGGCCAAGGCCTAGGGCATGCAGTCACTGCAGGGGGCATCCCCGTACCCTGGCCCAGCTGTTTCCAACAGGAAGACTGAAGCTCGGACAAACCTGTGCCCTGCCCTCACCACCTAATAAGCAGTCCCAGCAAAAGAACTCGACTCAGATCTTCTGACACTATGTCCAGTGTTTTCTGCATTGAAGGGTCTACTGTCATTTTTACTTCAACTTGTCTTGAGCTAGGTTTCTGCCACACACATCCTGTGAGCCTAACACACCGGGCCCAGTCCTGCCCTTCTGGGGCTCATCATGGCACCCAGCACGCTGCATCAGACCCATTTCCAAGCCCACCTGCCCACAAGCAGCTGAGACTTTCATCCCTGTGTACCCAGGGTCTAGCACAGTGCCCGGCACACAGCAAGGGCTAATGAATGTTTGTTGACAACTACCCGCTGACTCCCCAGGACTCTCCAATTTAAAACCAGCACCTGAAGACTGGGCTCCAACATAGCTTCTGGATGATGTGGCAAACCCCACGGAAGCCTGGGTTAGACTTACCTTTGCATCCGTGTTGATGTATTTATTGAATCTCTTGAATGCATCAACATTAAACTTCATCAGCTCCCCCAGGAGGTCAAAGTAACTTTGGAGCACATCCCGCGACTTGCACTCACTGTCCACAATGCAGTAGAGGATGTGCTGGGGGTGGGAGAGGACAGGGTGAAGGCAGGAAGGCGGCTGATCCCGGGGGCCAACAGGCACACATGGCTGCTGCCCCCAGGCTGCGCTCATCTAAGCTGCCCACCGCCGGCCTCCCCCAGCCCTGGCACGTAGCTCAGACCACGTGGCATTAGCTTCGAGCAAGCATCCAGGTTGATGGAACCTGCTCCCCTGTCTAGATTCTCATCTGAGGATGCTGGCGGCTGCCAGGGCAGGGCCAGGCCTGACACGCCTCGCCAGGAAGGCGGGCGGGAGGCGGGGGTAGGTTGGGCTACGTAGCCACAACCTCTCTCGCTTGCCCAGGTCTGAGCTAAACTGTCCGCAAGATGACCAGGCCCTCCAGCTCGCAGGGAGGCGGCCGTCTCCAGAGGTAACACTGGCCACTGCCCGAGCACTGAAGCCATTCAAGTGAAGCACAGGGTTTAAGAACACGAGACACATTTTGACCCCATGGTTTGTCTTTATGTTAATAAAAGAAGAAGTTCACACTAAAGTCAGTGAACTTTTATCAAGAACATAAAGCAATTTATTAACTCCTTGAGAAGGTTTTCTATGACAGTTAAACTGTTTCCTTTTTCATTTTTATTTTCTTGAAGTTGTATATACCAATTTGGATCAATTCTTTTCCTTATGGGTTTTTATAACAATGCATGGGTCAGTTTCTTATTTGTATCTTTTTTATTTTTTTTTAACCAATTGTAGCTTTGGACATTTTGCCCTACCTCCCTTCGTAAATTTTGCTTTTTCTGGAGGCCATTTTTCAATAAAGGGAAATTAACTTTCAGTCAGCAGCAAAATATCCTCAGGGTCAAAAGGCCTTGCTGAGCAACTTTACAGACTCCTATAATCCTCCATGGCCACCCCCAGATCCCTCAATCACCCATTAGGCACCCATGGGGAACCCAGAGTTGACAGCTAAGGGGAAGTACCAGGGCGATCCGCACTGGCATTTTACGATAAAGAGATCTGGTCTGCTCTGCCAGCTGTCTAGGTCTCAGGACAGGAAAGCAACGCATGGGGCTGGGGAGAGGGACACCCGACACCCTGGCTCCTCCGGGCCATTACCTCCAGAAGGCCTCGCTTCAGCAGGAACATCTGGTCTGCATAGGAGGTGGTCCCTCGGAGGAAACTCTCCACAGCCCGGGCTTGCCAAAACCTGCGACCCAAATGTTGACCCCTGGCCCAGGTGGCTAAGGCTGCCCTCTTCTGGCCCATGTTCTATTCACCAAGGGGCTGGGAGATGTCTGCTGCCTTTTCATTTATCCAACAGACATTTACTGAACGTCTATCTACTAGGCATCGGGCCTCACACTAGGCATTGGGGACACATCAAGGGTCCCCATCCTCAGGGATCTGACAGCTCAGGGGGGAACAGTCCTCCATGTGGTTCGTCTGGAAGGAGCTGTGTCTTGGAGAAGGCAGCGTCTAGGATCAAAGGGCTGGCCCTGTGAATCACGTGTGAAAACACACTCTAGCCTCTGCCCCTTCAGAGGAACAGGAGGACATGGAAGTGAGGGGCCAGGAATGCATAAGGGAACCTGACAGACGTGTGGACAGACCACCGAGCTCACTTCTGATGGGCTGTCCTAGAGAAGAGGTGGCCGATCTTGACTGAGTGGCCCCGGAGGGCAGAGCTGGGATCCGTAAGAGGACGTCAGGACAAAGCAGGCTGAGTTGACAGGGGACCCCTGGGGATGGAGCCTACTGACAGCTCACACCCACTCTGATGGAATGCCTCCCTCACCTGCTACTGCTGTCTGCAGCCTTTAAGACTCAACTTAGATGAGTCTAAGGAACTGAGGTGCCCTCCCTGTCCGCACCCGCCCCACCAGCCTTTCCTTTGCTCCCACCGCTCCTGGGACAGGTCCTGGCTCCGAGCCTTTCCACGCTGCATCCCCCACGCAGGTTTCTTTTCATGCTTGTTTCTCACAACCCAGGGAACTCCATGTGGGCAGGGACTGTAGCTCCCATTTCTCCCCCACCTGTCCAGCACCAGCACAGAACAGGTGCTTGGTGAATGCTTGGTCAATTCTTGAAACACACTGGTGGCACGCAGAAGCTAGTGAGTACGTGCTGAGTCAACACAAGGGAGACGGCAAACTCCCTCTCCCGGACAGTAACCAGATGTCCGGGGTAGAAGCTGGTGACTAAAGAAGGTAATTCTAACAGCTTAAGAAACACTTGGCTCCTGGGCCCTCAGGAGTGGCAGATGCGTGTCCCAGATCTACCTGAAAGATGACTCAGCTGGCTCCTTCTTCATGACCTGCAGCAGACGAGTTAATAAGCCCCTCTTCCCATCACACACCAAACTCCTGAAATAAAACAGACAGGAACATATTGGGGGCAGATCTGAGAGGCTGACAGGGGCCAAATTCCACTTGGCTGAAGGACTGTGTCTTGGGGCCCTGGGGTTGGGTGTCTCTGCTGGGTTAGGTGGGTAAAAAAACATGGTGACATTTCCAAACCTACAGGATGTCCTCCTGCTCTACCTGGGTTCAGAGCACCCTAAGGACTCCTGCAGTCTCACAACTGAATAGCCAAGTGCATTCTCACTACATCTCAGGGCAGCTTTTCCTGCCCAAACTCACTGACAAGTGATGAGAGGCCAAAAACACAACCAGAGTCATACAGGGCTCAGAACTGCTGGAGAGAGGGCTGCTTACAACAAAAGTGGGTTTGAAATACCATGACAGTCTAGCAGATGGGGCAAAGTCTGTGCCAACAGGGTGAGGCAGGGAGTACCCTGGGCCCCAGCTTCAGCTCCAGCTGGCCTTGGACAAGTACCTGAGGTTCTGGGCCTCCGCTTCCTGGTCTAGGAAGCAAAGACAGTAAGTGAGGAAATGACTCAGGTTGCATTATTGGGGAGAGAAGGCCAAGCAGGCAGGGACTCTAGGTCCTTAAACTCCCCCTTCAATTAGAGCAGCTCTACTATTCACCCACTACAGCTGTTAGGGTGGGACTATATTCAGTTTCATTTGAACAAAGATTTCTGCTACTTTAAAAGTAAAAACAAACAAACAAACAAAAAAGGCTGGAGAATTACAACTCCTGTTGCTGGATACAGTCCTCCCTGCCCTGACCCCTGTGAGCCTGTGACTTCCCTGCTCTGCTCCAGAAAGTGAGGCAAGTATAACCCAGCTAATGGGACTTGACAGAGGGCAGGAAAGGAGCATGTCAACGAAGCTGAGTGACAAGGGAGAGAGCAGAGTATATACGACCTGTGGCAGGTGACCTCTCCGAGCCCCTGCTCCCCAGTCTGTAAAGTGGAGGTGACGATGGCACTTCCCTCCAAGGGCTGCTGTGGGGCTCCAATGAGATAATGCAGGTGACGGGAGGACAGTGCCTGGCACACAGGAGCCCTCAAGACACTGTAGCTACACATGCGTGAGAAAGGACAAGTACACACACCTGTGTGCACCCATCTGGGAGCCCTGGGACACGCAGGAAACCAGGGTGAGCTGTGGGTCACAGATGCACCCCAGCCATGCTCACCTGTCAGTGTTGAGGACGGCTTCCACCTCGGGGATGTTGGCCTTGAGAGAGATGGCGCTGAGTTCATTCAGCTCTTGGTTGTTGAGCAGTAGATACTTGTTCCTGAAATAAATGTGTTGGAGGCGGTAAAGGACAGGAACTGTGGCTGCCGCATCAACACTGGGCTAGTCCCCTGCCCATCTGCTGTGGAGGGGATCCGAGAAGCCCCCGGGTACCCGCCCCCAACACCACTTACCCCGAGCCAGCATTCTGCGGCAGGGCACACAGCCCACTGCTCTCAGGCTGTGGGAGTCTCCCTGGCCCCAACGCCCACCCTCTGCCTGCCACGTCCACTAATGAGGCCCCTTTCCTTAGCATCTCTAGGCCTTTCTTTTGCCACTGAACATTTCTATTTAATTTCTCAAAGGCACTTCCAACTCAGTGATGTCCAAATCAAACTCATTATTTTACTCCTCAAGACTGGCCCTGTTCCAGCATTCCCACCAGGAGGCCTGAGTCAGCTGTGACACTCCCTCCCTCCTTTCCCTTTCACATCCAGGCCTCTCGTCACCCAAGTCATGTGGACAGAACCAGCTTCCTAAATGGTCTCCCCACAGGAGTCAATCCCACACACAGCACCCGGAATGATCTTCAGATAACTGGAATCTGATCATGTCACTCCCATGAAAAATGCGCCCACATTTTCGCACTGCTTTAGAATATATAAAATCCAAGCCTGTGAACACGACCCATCAGATTTAAGAGTCTGATGAAAGCTAGGGGCTGAATTCTTCAGGAAAAAAAGGACACGTTCAGAACATATTGGTGCCATTTTTCAGGGCTGACATACTTGCTGGAGCTTGAGGCCTTCAGACAGAGAACCTCTCAAAGAGGATGATCAACACGATCCAGACAAAAGCTGCAAAGTGAAGGCCCTTGAGGTCACATGTGTCCTCAGGCATGTCCTATTAGCTTATACAATGTTTCAAAAGAATATAAACCAGCACTTAAAAATCAGGACTTTTCACATAAATCTTCATTTCTGGCTTTCCCTGGGGGAAAAACTCAGAAGCTATGCAACACTGGGCCTTGTTTCCCGTACACCAACAGCTGCTAAGAGCTGAGCAGTGGCTGCCTGTGTGTTCCAGCTCACCAAGGTCTCACCAACGCCAAGGTCAGCTGCCATTTACCCCTCCCCTGCACTTCCCTTATAGCAGAGAATCATTCTCCAATACATTCTCCACCAAAGGTTGGACAGTAAAAATAAGAGGGCAGAGTGTGTTTCAAGGAAAACGGGAGAGAGTACATCTCCTTGTACAGGTGAAGAATATTCCATCTGCTCAACATGCCAATACTCAGCCCACTTTGGCCATGTGAGGTTCCTGCTGGCCCCTGCAAATAGCCAAGCTCCTGGCTCAGAGGGACAGACGGCTGAGAGCTGTTATTGACCCCAAGGGTAATAAGGGGCCAGCAACTTCCGCACTCACTTCCAAGGTGGCTGTGGGGCAAGGGGAAATTCAGTGTAGGGCCTGGCATAAAGGAAGGGCTGCACGAATGGCAGCCCTCATCACGGAAGTGCAGCCCCATGCGGTGAGAGTGGCTCTCACGGTGCCCAAGAAAAGACAGCGAAACAACTCTCCTCCCAGGGACGGCTCGTACTTACTCATGGTGGTCGCTGAAACTCTGGAGGAGCCTCAAAAACTGAATCTTCAAGGTGATGTCCTAAAATACACGTGCATCCTCGATGTTAAAACCACAGTCACAATGTTCCAAAAGAAAACAAAAGGCTCTGGTGACAGCCTGGATGTCACTCTGCTTCTCTGAGCCCCTGTCCTCGCGCACAGTGAGGACTTCTCTTTAGTCAGAAAACCCTTTGTCCGCATCTGGCCAACAGCATATTAAGCTAATGTAGACCCTTCCTGTTAAAAACACCCCAACATACTGGATAAAAAATAACTGAAATTGGGCTTCCCCGGTGGCACAGTGGTTGGGAATCCACCTGACAATGCAGGGGACATGGGTTCGAGCCCTGGTCCGGGAGGATCCCACAAGCTGCGAGGCAACTGGGCCGGCACACCACAGCTACTGAGCCTGCGCTCTAGAGCCCGTGAGCCACAACTGCTGAAGCCTGTGCACCTAGAGCCCATGCTCCACAACGGGGGAGGTCACTGCAGTGAGAGGCCCGCGCACCACAGGCCCCCGCTCGCCACAATTAGAGAAAGGCCCGCGGGCAGCAATGAAGACCCAATGCAGCCAAAAATAAAATAAATTAATTTTTTTAAAAAAAGTCCTAAAAAAAAAATAACTGAAATTATTTTAAATGTGAGGCTAAGTTCATAGGAAAGAAGGGAAATTCTACTAGAACCAGAAATGAAAGGACCGAGTTCAGAGCAGTGAGCACAAGAGCTGATGGCTGGCAATCCTGGGCGGGTGGAGAAGTGGAAATGAGACTTATTCGGGCCAGGGCTTGGGTTTCAATGCTCTGCAGGGACCAGAAAGAATCTTGGGCCCATAGAAAGCCTGCAGAATGTATACATTTGGTGAAAAAAGGGTTAGAAAAACCCCACCTACCAGCCCAGGGAGCTGGCAAAGAAGCCTGTCTCTGCCAGGGTGCTGCTGGTGGTGGAGGGGAGCCCCCAGGTCCCCAGGAGGACCCTGGGCTCATACTACCAGAGTGGGAGGGCAGACACT
Source organism: Balaenoptera acutorostrata (assembly GCF_949987535.1). Lineage (NCBI taxonomy): Eukaryota > Metazoa > Chordata > Mammalia > Artiodactyla > Balaenopteridae > Balaenoptera > Balaenoptera acutorostrata. The sequence goes on from NC_080078.1 coordinate 65,662,984, forward strand.
CAAAATGAAACCTTGTCCTGGGATGCCATGCCCCCTGAAGTACCTGGCAGACAAAAGCCAAATGTTCTATAGGACTACTTCCAGGGCCCAGGCTACACAGGTACTCACAGGGAAAACAAGCTCCCCCTCCCCCGAAGGTGACCTTCTACAAACAGTACAGAACACAAGGCAACACTCCACCCCGAGGTGAGTCTGAAGACTCAGACACAAGTAGCACCCCATGAGCAATCCAAAAAAGACCATAAAAAAGTATGTTATGAACAAATAAAGAGACAAAATTAAAGACAGAAAATGCAACAGAAGAACAAAATATTAACATAATGAATAAAAGACCACGTAGCTTTTGACAAAGATCCAGACAAAATGTCTAGAAATGCATAATATATTCACTTGAAATTAACTCAAATGGATGTGCTGAAAGGTAAATCTGACAAAGCCAAGGAGAAAAACAGTAAACTGGAAGATACGGCACTGAGGAAAGTCCCCAGAATGTAGCTTAGAGACCAGGGAGGACGCGTGTCACTGGGCCTGGTGGCCGTGTGGCACTTTCCCCCTCATGCTGATAGCCGATGATCTTTCTTTTGCAAGAAACAGAGGCTCAGAGATTCAGTGACTTGTTCAAGCTCTCCCAAAAAGCTGAGTGGCACAACAGGGCTCCTGACTCCCAGTTCAGTGCTCTCTAGGGCACCGTGAGAAAGACCAAGCAAAGGTGAGCCCTTGACCCTTAAAAAAGAGAAAACCTCCTAAAGCCCATTTTGGAGGCAGACCACTGGCGTGGTTCTGGAAGGCAAACCTACTATCAGTGGATGTAAATTACAATGGGATAGAGAACAGAATGAGGAAAAACTTGCTGTTCCATAGTAGAGAGGGTGGCCCTGTCTGGAGGAAAGTGAGTGCCCTGCCCAGAGGTGAACAAGGGAAGGCTGGCTGGAGGGCCTCAAAAGGGATTTCTGGATAGGTGAAGGGTGGGGGTCAGATCCTTCCCCAACGTGGCTTCCAATTATGGGGTTACACAGGCTATGACTTTCAGTTTCTGCTCTACTCTTAAAGAATGAAATTTCAAAGGGCCAAACAGCAGGTCTTGAAACAACTACTTCTGGCAAGCAAAGCCCATCTGTCACCAGGGTCCCTGCTCACCGGGCTACAGTCACAGTTCTGGTTGTGACCGTGGAGGACAAGGGCAGATGCTGAATGCTTCCTCCAAATCAGTTTGTCAAACAAATTATTCAGCCCGGGGATCAGCTTGAACTCCGCAATCATTCTGTGAACCTGGATGGGGCAGGAAGGCAAAAGCATTAAGACAAATGTGCTGTGAAGGCCTATCAAAGCCTGGGCAGGTAGGTACCATGAGGCTTCAGGACGAAGAGAGCACTGCTGAAGTTTAAAGAAAACAGCCACACTTACTCTACCCTCACCACCACTCCCACTACGCACAAACATACTTTTAAACTCTCTAAAAGGAGACATTAATAACTGGTAAAATTAGATGCTTCATGGGAGAACCCTGAATGTTCAGGATCAGAGGGGAGAAAGGCTTCACTTATACTCATTTACACCTTTTAATACAGAACTATGTGAATTACTGACCTATTAAAATAATTTTTTACATAACATAAAACAAAACTATTACTCCTTTTCAGGGCTGTTGTAAGGATAAAGTCAGAAAATGTACGTCTAGTCCAGAGCACAGCCCCAGTACTTACTAATTCCCATTTTACAGAGGAAAGGAAAGTTTACCAGGACTGATGTGGCCAAGGCAGGGGTGGAAATGTCACCCTAACTCAGGTGTTCTCATCTGAAAGCCTGTCCCTTCCCCGCCCACCACAGGCTGGTGTTTATCTTGGGAGACCAGAACTTGACAGTGCTGTGACTCTGGGCAACATTCTTCTTTAAGCCTGAGTCCCTTGATGGAAAATGAGGGCTGATGAAGCTGTTGAAAGGGCTGAATGAGGTAATGTGGGGGAAGCTCAGGGCCTGACTTACAGGAAGCACTGGAAAAAATGACTGTTGTATTGATTATTTTCATTAGCACCAGAGGGATGGAACTTACGACATTTGGTGAGCATTTCCAGTCTAGTGATTTCAACTTAGCCAAGACTGGTCAGAGAACCTGGCCCGAGTGCACAATAATAAGGTCACTCCAAGGAGGGGCCTTCTGGGGGACCTGGCCGGGGAAACTGTTCCCCCTGCTGTCCTGGTCTACGCAGGGTCTGTGAATCCATGTCCCCACACTGCCTAGCACAGAGTAGGAACTCAGTTAATGCTGACTGTGCAAATGAGGACACACCAGCATAACACTGGCTCTCAGGAAGGCAGGGTTCTGAGGCCAGCTGATGGTCCCTCCCAAGGAAGCGGCGGCTGTAATCACAGTTTAACTAAAGACCACAATGATTCATAGAAACTTGGTAACAGGAAGGCTCAGGGAGCAGGGAATTGTCATGGTGAGGGGATAGAAAGAAGAGTCAGGGCAGCAGAGTTTAAATCCTGGCTCTCACGATGCCTGGAGACTGAGAGCAGGGCCCTTTTTTGTATCTTCGTTTTCACAAGCATCAAGTGGGGTAGAGGTCACCACCTGCTGTATAACTTACCAAATAACCTCAAATTCAAATATGAATGACTATGAAAGTGCCTCAAAAAAGAAAAAGCACTCAACACAGGTAAGACATCGTGACTAATATTTTTTATAAGAAATATATATTCCATATTAAAGGAAGGAGCCCCAGTGCTGTGGACATCAGGGCAGGATCTCATCCAGCGTCCTGGTTTTAAATGCCAACCACAGGGTGACGACGCCCGAAGTTATACCTCCAGGCCCCTCTTCTCCCCTAACTCCAGGTGCAGGTAAGCCAAATGCCAATTCTAACAGACACCTAAACCTAACTTGTTCAAACTGAACTCCTCCCCTTCCTCCCTTCAGATGTCTGCCCCTCCAATCCTTACCCACCAGTCTTAACCATGTCAATAAATGGCAAACCATTCCTCCCACCTGCTTGGAAAGAGGTAAGGAAGTTACCTTTAACTCCTCTCTCCACTTAGGTCCACATCTAACCTATCAGCAAATCTTACCTGTTCTACCTTCAAAATAGATCCAGAACGCAAGCACCTCTCACCACTCCTGCCACTAACATGCTGGTCCTAGCTACTGTGAGCTCTTTCACACAGCAGCCAGAGGATGGCTTCCCGTTTCACTCAGAGTATAAACACAAGAACCCTTAAATGGCCTATGAAAGCCCAATGCGACCTGGTCCCCGTGCGACCCCTCAGCCCACCTCCCCTCGCTGCTGGTTCCTGTCCATCCCCCAACCCACCAGGCAGGCTCGCACCTACTTTCCACCTGGGCCTGCTCCCTCTACCTGGCAGGCTGCCTTGAGGGTCAGCATGCCTGGCTTCCTCGCTTTCTTCAGGACTTTGCCGGGCCAGATGTCATCTTTTCAGCCAGTCTTTTCCCTGCTACCCTCTCTAAAACTGCTCCTCACTTGTAAACTTGTGATAACTGCACCCATCTCACAGAGAGCTGTGTGAGAGTACACTCCCTAACTCAAAAAGGTGCTCAAGGACTGCTGAGTTCCCAGCTCCCCTTCCCTTAGCCCACCCCTCCCCCCAGGCCTCGTTTCACCCCTAGGCAAATGCGTAGGGAGCACGAGTGGGCGACTTATGCATCTTGAGGAGTGCTGCATACTTCTAGAGCCCTCCCCCTCCTCCTTGCTCCTCCCTCCTGGAACTGCTTCAAGGAACCTCAGCATGGCTGGACCCCCCGCAGTTGCCTAGTTTTCATAACTTGACACAGTTCCGACCCACCACCCCAAGCCCCCATCAGATTGGCAACTCCTCCAGTGCATCTATAGGGCAGACACTCACCCTTTACTCTGCACATTAACAAGGTCAGATAACATGGCTAAGCCGCCCACTCCTGCCCAGGGCACCAATGCTCTGTCTAGAAATGATGCCCACAGCAAGGTACAGTGGAAAGACTATGAGCCCCGGAATCAGACTGGTCCTGATGTGTAAAACAGGGATAAGGGACCCAACCCCTCGCTCTGCTGGGCCAGAGACAGAGGCATGGTGAGGGGCGGCCTAACAGGTGCCTGGGAAGTGTCCGCCCGCAGCTCCTCCTGCTCTGAGATGTGGCGGAAGGGCCCACCTGGTTTCGCTGGCGCCCCATCAGCAACACGCAGAGGACATAGAGCACTTCCAGTTTGTACATGATCTCATGCATGATCTTCATTGACTGAGGCAGCTGGGTCCTAGCTGAAGTGTGAGGCAGGCCATTTTCCTCCGAAGCCCCTGGAGGAGGGAACACAATGGAGGCTGAGACAGCCACCAGGAGACAGGGTTCAATCACTGCTCGTGAGGAAACATGTTTCTGCCCCTCAAACCTGCTCTGAACAGACCTGAGGTAACAGAGCCATCAGACTGGGCCCTGAGTCCGTGACAGAGACTCTGAAAGCCACAAAACTCTCTCCAGGCCACCGGGTTCAGGGAAGCTTAGAAACTTAGGAACATGGACTCCGCAATTCTATCCCATCAGCTTTTAACACCCAGTAAAAAATACCCTGACACAGCCAACCCAGTAACCTGATCCATGCCCAGCCCCCAAATCCTTTCTCCTGCCACCGCCAGACCCACCACGCCCACCCCGAGAAAGTGCCCAGACAGATGTCCAGCAGCAAACTGTGTCAAATTCTCTTCAGGTCACAAAGGGCTCTGAGTACTTGGTCCCTCTGCTTAGATGCCACAAGGGGGCACTGCTGAAGGACTGAAATGGATGCTTTTTGAAGATTTTTTTTCCCTCCTGTTTTTCAAACAGCCATGGAAAGTTTCCTAAGGCAGACGAGGCATCACAATCGATACTAGTGATACAGATGAACATATTATCTACTAGCAGGTTTTCATTTTACCCAATTGCATTATTAGTGACAACAGCAAAAGCTACATAATATTCATGGGACACAATATGTGTCAGGCATTGGGTTTTGGGCTTTAGGTAAACCATCTCATTTCCTCTACTACCCAGTTAACAAAAAAGTCTCAGTGGGTCATGCAGGCCACAGTGGAGGGTACTCTCGGGAATGGGGCAGAGCAAAGGGATGAAGACTGAGGGCGGGCTGTGGAATGACAACTTGCTGGCTGTGTGACCCTGGGCAAGTCAACTCCTCGTCAGGCTTTCAAGTGCTCTGTAAACGGGAAGAACAGTAGTGCTGCAGCAGTCGGCTAGAGTTCCTGTGAGGAGTGAAGGAGGACACAAGAAAGCCCAGCACCTGATTCTTGGGAAGCCTCACTCTTAGGTCCCTATTATTTTAAAAGGTCAGAGTCAGGAGACCTTAGGATTTACTTCCCCTTAGTTTTCCTCATCTTTAAGGTGGAAGGATGAATCAGTAACTACTAGGTCCTTTTAAGCTCCTATTGGAACTGTTGCCCTAGAGGCCTTTTGAAAAGGCCAGAAAGTCTATGTGGTACAGAGCAGTGGTCATGAGATATATTCGGGTGAGGCGCATTCAGTTATGATTTCTGTATGGTGATATCATGACCTAAAATCCTAACTCACTCCACCCTACAGACTTAGAACTATTTTTTCCAGCCATGTTACATCACTAATATGAAAGCTGAAAGACGACCAGCTGCTGAACGAAGCATGACAGAGAGGCAGTGCAGCACAGGGGTTAAGGACTCGGAGCCAGACTGCTGGGTGGCTTTGGGGAAGTCTGTTGATGTGTCTATGCTTCAGTATCCATCCTCATCTGTAAAACAGAAATAATGGCAACAGTACCTATCTCTTACTAATGTTGCAAATATCAAATGATTTAATATGTTGAAAGTGCTTAAAAAATGCAGGGCACATGTACCCAACACACAAGTATGTGTTAAACAGAAGTAGAAAACGAACTCTGAGTTTTTGCTAATGCTTGCTTGCTATTTGTTTTCTTCCTTTTAATCTGCAAGCTCTTAATGGCAACGAAAGTGACAGCCAGCAAAGACTAAGAAAAATTTACTGGAAAAAATCTAATTGAGAAAATTCTATCTATTCACATATCTTTTCTTGCATGTTGGGAGGAAAACCATAATTACTCAATTTACATCTTGGGACTCCTTGGCCCCGCTCCCAGAACAGTTTAAGAGTCAACTGATTTGTAAAGAGAATCTGAAGAGCTACCACGCAGAATCGCGCCTCTGCTGCACACCTGCCGTGTAGGCTCCAGCGCCTCAGCGTCCTCATCACCTAGACTGGGGGTCTGGGGGGGACTGCGGGAGAGGACGTCTGTGGAAGGAGCAGGGGCGGTGGATGGCGCACGAGCCCTCCTCAGTAATGAGCGTCTGTGGAGAAAGAGAGATGCAGGCAGCCTGGACTCTGCCGAGTCACTGCCAACTTTTGGTGCCTGGTTTGCAAAGGCCTGACAAGAAACTCTCTGGGATAAATATTTTCAAGAATCACAGTCCTGAAAGCAATGGCCAGAGCTTAGTAACAAGGTGATTCCCAAGGATGAGGATGGAAAAACTAGTTTAAGAGGCCTGTGCTTCCCTCCAAATCTCTTCAGCTCCACAATACTGATTAAAGTGGGTACCACCCTCCATATATCTGTACTGTACCCTGGGGCACACTCACTTTAAAAAAAAACAAAACAGCTCTGAGCTATGATTCACATGCCATACAATTCACCCCTTTCAAACGTACAATTTATCGGTCTTTAATATATTCAAAGAATTGTGCAGCCATCTCCACAATCAATATTAGAGCATTTTTAATCACCCCTAAAAGAAATCCTGTTCTCATTAGCAGTCACTCCCCATTTCCCGCCAAGCCCCTACAGCCCCAGGCATCCACTAGACTACTTTCTAGAGCGTGCAGGCTTCAATAGTTGTGGTGCGTGGGCTCAGCAGTTATGGCTCGCGGGCTCTAGAGCACAGGCTCAGTAGTTGTGGCACACGGGCTTAGCTGCTCTGCGGCATGTGGGATCTTCCCGGGCCAGGGCTCGAACCCTTTTCCCCTACATTGGCAGGCGGATTCTTAACCACTGCGCCACCAGGGAAGCCCCATGTTATCTGTCTTTTTGATGATAATCATCCTATTGGGTGTGGAGTGGTATCTGATTGTGGGTTGGTGGCTAATGATGCTGAGCATGTTTTCATGTGCTTGCTGGCTATTCTTATATCTTCTCTGGAGAAAATCTATTCAGATCTTTTGCCCATAATTTGAAATGGGTTGTCTTTTCATTATGGAGCTGTAGGAGTTCTTTATATCTCCTAGATACAAGTCCCTTATTAGATATATGGTTGGCAAAAATGTTCTCCACCCTCCAAAAATGTTCTCCCATTCCAGCTTTTCACTTTCTTGATGGTGTTTTTTGAAGCATAAAAGGTTTTAATTTTAATGAAGTCCAATTTACCTATTTTTCATTTGGCTGCCTCTGCTTTAGTGTCATCTAAGAAACCACCACCAAATCCAAAGTCATAAAGGTTTACCCCTGTTTTCTTCTAAGCGTTTTACAGGATTAGCTCTTACATTTAGGTCTTTGATCCTTTTGAGTTCATTTTTATATATGATGTGAGGTAGGGGGTTCCAACTTCATTCTTTTGCATGTGGAGAGCTAATGGTCCCAGTACCATTTGTTGAAAAGACTATTGTTTCCCCAACTGAATGGTCTTGGCACTCTTGTTGAAAATCAACCGACCACATAAGTGAGCATTTATTTCTGAACTCTCGATTCTATTTCATTGTATATGTCTCTCTTTATGCCAGTAGCACACTGTCTTGATTACTACAGCTTTGTACTAAGTTGAAAAATTAGGAAATGTAAGTCCTCCATGTTTGTTCTTCTTCTTCAAGATTGTCCTGGCTATTTGGGGCCCCTTGCATTTCCAAATGAATTTTAGGACCAGCTAGTCCATTTCTGCAAAAAAGCCAGTGGGGATTGTGATAGGGACCATGTTGAATCTGTAGACAGATCTGTAGATCAAGGTGTGAAATATTGCTACTTTAACAATAATGACTCTTCTGATTCATGAACATAAGCTGTCTTTACATTCATTTAGGTTTTCTTTCTTTCAGTAACAATGATGTTTTACACTTTGAATTCAGAGTATAAGTTTTATATTTCTTTGCTAAATTTATCACTAAGTATTTTATTCTTTTTTGATGCTCCTTTATTTATTTATTTTTTTATTTTTTTAAAGATTTATTTATTTATTTATTTATTTTTATTGATTAATTGATTGATTGATTGCTATGTTGGGTCTTCGTTTCTGTGCTAGGGCTTTCTCCAGTTGTGGCAAGCGGGGGCCACTCTTCATCACGGTGCGCGGGCCTCTCACTGTCACGGCCTCTCTTGTTGCGGAGAACAGGCTCCAGACGCGCAGGCTCAGTAATTGTGGCTCACGGGCCCAGCCGCTCTGCGGCATGTGGGATCTTCCCAGACCAGGGCTCGAACCCGTGTCCCCTGCATTAGCAGGCAGATTCTCAACCACTGCGCCACCAGGGAAGCCCTTTGATGCTCCTTTAAATGAAATTGTTTTAATTTCATTTTTGGTTTGTTCATTGCTACTGTATAGAAATACAACTGATTTTTGTATACTGATCTTCCATCCTGAAACTGTGTTGAATGAACTTGTTTATTGGTTTAGCAGTGTTTTAGTGGATCCTTAGGTTTTTCTATATAAAAGATCACGTCATCTGTGACTAGAGATAGTTTTACTTCTTCCTAATGTGGATGCCTTTTATTTCTTTTTCTTGCCTAACTACCTAGCCAGAACCTCCAGTACAAAGTTGAATACAAGTAGTAAGAGCAGATATCTTTGTCTTGCTCTGATCCTAGTGAGGGAAAAGCTTTCAGTCTTCAGCTGTTAAGTATAATGTTGGTTGTGGGTTTTTTGTAGATGCTTTTTAACAGGTTGAGGAATTCCCTTCTATTCCTAGTTTGAATGTTCTTATCATGAAGATGGAGTTTGTCAAATGCTTTTTTTGCATCTATTGAAATAATCATGTAGCTTTTGTCCTTTGTTCTATTGATATGCTATATTAAATTGGTTTTCATATACTGAGCCAACCTTGCATAAATCCCACTTAGTTATGTATATACACTTGATCAGGTATATAATCTGTTTTTGCTGCTGTATTTTGTTTGCTAGTATTTTGTTGAGCGGTTTTGCATCTATACTTGTAAGACACATTAGTCTGTAATTTCCTTGTGATGTCTTTTTTCTTTTGGTCTTGTTTTGATATCTGGGTAATATGGCTTCATAGAATGAGTTAAGAAAAGTTCTTTCCTCTTCTATTTTATGAAAGAGTCTGTGATGTACTGGTGTTACTTCTTTAAATGGTTGGTAGAATTAACCAGTGAAGCCTTTTGGGCCAGGGCTTGTCTTTGGGGTAGTTTTTCATCACTAATTCAATCTCTTGTTATAGGTCTGTTCAGATTTTCTATTTCTTCTTGAGTCAGTTGCAGGAGTTTGTATCTTTCTTATAATTTTTCCATTTCATCTAGGTTATCTAATTTATTGGCATACAGTTGTTTATAGTATTCTCTTAGAGTCCTTTTTAAAAATCTTTGTAAGGTTGGTTATAATATACCCTCTTTCATTCCTGATTTTAGTAATTTGAATCTTGTCTCTTTTTTGCTTGGTCAGTGTAGCTAAAGGTTTGTCAATTTTGTTGACCTTTTCAAAGAACCAACTTTTGGTTTTGTGGATTTTCTCTATTGTTTTTCTATTCTCTATTTCATTAACTTCCAATCCAATCCTATTATTTCTTCTCATCTGTTTGCTTTGGGAATATAGTTTGCTCTTCTTTTTTCAATGATTTAAGGCGGAAAGTTAGGTTATTTTTTGAGCTGTTTTTAAACGTAGGCATTTACAGCTATAAATTTGTAAGCATCCTTTAGCTGCATTCCATAAGTTTGGTATGTTGTGCTTTCATTTTCATTTATCTCAAAATATCTTCTAGTTTCCTTTGTGATTTTATCTTTGAACCATCAGTTATTTACAAGTGTATTGCTTAATTTCCATACATTTGTGAATTTCTCAAATTTCTTTCTGCTATTAATTTCTAATATCTCTCCCTTGCAATTGGAGTACATACTTCGTACAATTTTAATCCTTTTAACTTTCCTGAGTTGTTCTTTTTTTTTTTTTAAGGCCTAGCATATGGTCCATCCTGGAGAACATTCCATGTGTACTTGAGAAGAATATGTTCTCTACAGTTATTGGGTGGAGTGTTCTATCAGTTCAGTCTAGTTGGCTTATAGTGTGGCTCAAGTCTTCTATTTCCTTGCTGATCTTCTATATAGTTGTCCACTATTGAAAATGGGTTATTAAAGTCTCCAACTATCATGTTGAACTGCCTATTTCTCTCTTTGAATCTGTTGGTTTTGCTTCATTTACTTTGGCTCTGTTGTTAGATACACACGCTGTTATATCTTCTTGATAGATTCACCCTTTTATATTATTATAAAATCTATTTTTAAAATCTCTGATAACATTTTTGTTTTAAAGTCACTCTTAGTACAGCCACTACAGTTTTCTTATGGTTGTCCTTTGCATGATACATCTTCTTCTGTCATTTACTTTCAACCTATTTCTACCTTTGAATAGAAAGTGTGTATCCTGTAGGCTGTATATAATTGGATCTTTTTAAAAAATCCAACATGACAATCTGTTTTTTGAATGAATTATTTAATCTATTCACATTTAATGTTATTATTGACAAAGTTGGATTTACTTCTGCCTTTTACTTTTTGTCTTCTATATAGCTCACTTTTTAAAATTCCTCTAGTTTTCCTTTAACACTTTCTTTTGCATTAAGTAAATATTTTCTAGTATAACACTGTAATTCCTTTAATGACTTTCTCACTATATTTCTAAAGTTACTTTCTTAGCAGTTGCTACAAGGCTTGCCTGCAATATACATCTTAACTTGACAGACTCTTTTTCAGATATAAATTAACTTAATTCCAGGGCTCCCAGAGCTCCCTCTTCCCCCTTTTTGTGCTATTATTATTATGCATACTACATCTACATATGCTAAAAGCCGAACAATACAATATACTGTATAATACATTGTATACATTGTTACACAATACTGTTATAATTATTACTTTATAAAATTTTATGTCCATTAAAGCAGCTGAGAAAAGAAAGGAGAGCAAGTAAATATTTACAGTCTGCTATAGTGACCCTCTTATTTACCATTTTGATTTTCTTCACTGATTCCTGTCAATTCGAGTTACCACCTTGTCCAATTTCCTTACTCCAATACAACTTTGGGTCCACCCACTTTCTTTGACCTGTTATTGTCAAATATATTACATTTCTATATGTTATAGGTTCAACAATGCAACTATAAACACATAGTTTTATACAACTGCTTTTAAAATTAGTTAAGGAGAAGAAATATGCACATATATTGTCTTTTATTATTATACAATTACCTTCACTGATGCTCCGTGTTTTTGCTGTGTGAATTTGAATTACTGGCCGAGGTAACTTGCTTTCAGCCAGTATTTCTCCTAAGGCAGGTCTGCTAGTAGTAAATTCCCTAAGTTCTTGTTTAAAATCTAGGAAGCTGTTTATTTCACCTTCATTTTTGAAAGAAGGTTTTATTGGATGTAATTCTTGGCTGAGTTTTTTCCCAGCACTCTGAATATGTCATCCCACTCCCTTCTGGCCTCTATCATTTCTGATGAGAAGTAAGCTGATAATCTTACTGGGATACTGTTGAACATGATGAGTCATTTTTCCCTTGCTACTTTCCAGATTTTCTCTGTCAGCATTTTCATTATGATGTGAATGGGTGTAAATCTTTGAGTTTATTCTACTTGCAGTTCTTTGAACTTCTCAGATGTGTACATTAATCATATTTGGGAAGTTTTCAGCTATTATTTCTCTTTTTTTCTGTTCCTTTCTCTCAGTGAACTTTTCATTCCAGTTATTGTATTTTTCATCTCTGGAACTTCCATTTGGCTTTTTATATCTCTTATCTCATTATTAATATTCTCTATTTGATGACACACTGTCATCACTGCTTCTTTGAGGATAGTTTCCTTTAGTTCTTTGACCATATTTATAATGGCTGCTTTGAAGTCTTTGTTAATTCTGGTATGTGGGCTCTCTCTCAGGCAATTTCTGTTGTCTGCTTTCTCCTACGTTTGGGTTATACTTTCCTGTTTCTTTGCTTGTCTCGATTTTTGTTAAAAACTGGACATTTACAGTAAATACTGTAGCAACTCTTGATACTCTTCCCTCTTTCTTCTTTCAGGGCTTGTGGTTGTTTTCTTGTTTATTTGTTTAATGCCCTGGCTAGCCTATTTCAGTAAAGTCTATTTCTCTGAGGACTGATGAGGCCATTTGGCAGAGAGCACAGCCTTGGGCATGTGTCCCTGGATGACAGTGTTTTAGCAGGGCTCTCTTTGTCTGGCTCTTTCCTTGAAATCTCTGTTAAACTTTCTGCCTCATCTAGTATGAAACAGTTGTCAGGCTCCACTAACTGCTGGCTGAATGCTCTACTGTTTTTGACAATGCCTTGAGGCATAAATTGCTCCAAAGTCTGATTCAATTAAATTCAGGCAGGGGTAGTTTTTGAGACTGAGGTTTGTTTTGACCTCAGCTTTAAGTTCTTCTTAGCCACCTCTTTCCTTGGTTCTCTCTGGTGAACTAGCTGGCATATGGTTTGGCTTTTTGTTCTCAATTAAAAAGAGCTCCTTTTATTTTTGTACCACCAAAATCTACACTGTTTCTGAGAATGACCTTGAGCTCAAACTTTCCAACATTCTGTTCTTACGTATTACCTCTCCCCCTGGCAAAATCTCAGTGCTATTACTCTGAGCAGGATAGGTAGCCTCTATAGCCTTCTCAGCTTGCCTCTGCCTACATGGTGGAACCTCTGTCCTACAAGAGAGCTGGGGCAAGGGCGATAAGGGCCATAGAATTCTTGGCCTACTGGGCCTGGGTAGAGCTTCTGTACTATGAGTACAGTATGGAGGTGGGTGGAGGGAAGGAGGACCTGGCATTATGCTATATCAAATAAGTCAGAGAAAGACAAATACTGTATGATATCATTTAATGTAGAATCTAAAAAAGCTCAGAGAAACAGAGTGGTGGTTACTAGTGGTGGGGTGGCGGGGGGAGGGAATGGGGAGTTATCGGTCAAAGAACACAAACTTCCAGTTATAAGATTAACAAATTCTGGGTATCCAGTGTATAGGATGGTGATTATAGCCAATACTATATCATATAATTGAATGTTGCTAAGAGAACAGATCTTAAATATTCTCACCAGAAAAAAAGAAATGGTAATTATGTGATGGGATAGAGGTGTTAGCTATTGCTACAGTGGCAATCATTCTACAATATATAAATGTATAAAATCAACACATTGTACAATTCAAACTTACGCAATATTATATGTTGATTATATCTCAAGAAAGTTGAGAAAAGGGATGGAGGGAGGGAGGGAGGGAGGGAGGGGAGGGAGAAAGAAAGGAGCCCCTGCCCTCTTGGCTATATTCATCAATAATTTAGCCTCTTCCACTCGGAGCTGGAACGGATGAGAAAAGCTGGTAGCCTGCCCCTTCCAGTGAGATTCTGTATTCCTTGTTTGGAAGCTGAGGGAGCCCTTTTAGGCCACACATGTCCAGAGTGGAACCTGCATCAAGCAGAAATTCTAGTGTCATAGGCTCTCAATGTTCTCACTAAATTTTAGTAGATTTTCTGGAAGAAATGTTTCCCCACTTGTTGTACACTCTGTGAACAACTTACACAGACTTTATGTGGATGTTTGTTGTTGCTGCTGTTGTGTACAGGCTTTGTTTAGTTTCACTGACCAAGCAGGTGCACGGAGCTCCACACACTGCCGTCCCAGGAACGAAATTCCTCCCTTCACTTTTATCTGCATGATTCCAGTGGGAATTCCTGGGTTTGTACAATTTGACCCCAGAATCAAATGCTCTGGGTTGAGCACCTCACCCAAAACAGGCCAGAGTAGTTCACCAAGGAGCTGGAGCTGAGACTAGGAGTCCACACATTTACTAGGCAGCCTACTTGTCAGAATGGAGGAAAGATAAGACTAAAGAAACGTGTAGAAAGAAGTGGAAACAGAGAAAGAACCCTCTGAGTTCCTAAAAATGCTCCGGTAATGTTTCCAGTCAATTCCTTGGGTTCTGCAACAAAGCCCCTGTCCCTGAAATCAGGTCTGCTTTAAGGGAGCTCAAAGAGGTTCTGTCACTGGCTATCAAAAGTCTTAACAATCATGATCCAGGACTGCCCTGAGGGAAATTCTACTTTGAGCAAATTTCAACTTATTCTGCTTGGAAAAGAGGTCAAGAATGGCTCTAGGAACCCACAGGAACGCTCCCCACATCTCAGGAAACCCATCCCGAGTACCTTGATTGTGCTCAGATTCCTCATTAGCCACTCGCATCAGGGCATCTAGCACCAAAGCATTGTCTAGCCAGGTGTACCACTCCTCCAACTCCTGAAGGAAGCTGGCTGTGCCTGTTGACTCTGACACCTTTCGAGTTGCCAGCTTGCAAAGCCGCTCGACAAAGCCAGGGATGCTGAGAAGGGCCGCTGTCGAGGAAAGAACAAAAGAGAAAATGTCAAAACAGAGACCAGCTCTAAAGCACTCAAGAAACAAACCAGCTTCTCACCTTAATCTGACAGCAGTTAGTCAGAGCTTCCCTTTAAAATGAAATGCCAACCCAAGGTAAAATAGCAATAAAGTTATAAAAACAAGTTCAATTTTAGCAGGTGCAGGGAAACAGACTCGTATCTACTGGTGGGAATATAAACTGGAATTACCTTTACGCTGTAAATCTGTGTGTCTCTGAGGTCCATTTCTGGGGATTTACCATAAAGAAATAACTAATTATATATACATAGATATCTGTATAGAGAGGTTCATTGGTGTGGTTTCCATAAGAGCAAAAAGGTAAAGATAACTATATGTTCATTAATAGCATACTGATTAAATGATACATCCATGCAGTGGAATACAACACACAGACACTAAGAACAATGACACACACATCTTTATACAGCAACTCCAGAAAGATGCTTGAATTTACTTGTTAAGGAAGTAACTTATTATTATTATTTTAGTGATTTTTATAAAAATTTATTTATTTTTTATTTATTTATTTTTTGGCTGCGTTGGGTCTTCGTTGCTGTGCGTGGGCTCTCTCTAGTTGTGGTGAGCAGGGGCTACTTTTCCTTGCAGTGCGCGGGCTTCTCATTGCGGTGGCTTCTCTTGTTGTAGTTGTGGAGCATGGGCTCTAGGTGCGCGGGTTTCATTCAGTAGTTGTGGCACACGGGCTCAGCAGTTGTGGCTCGCAGGCTCTAGAGCGCAGGCTCAGTAGTTGTGGCGCACGGGCTTAGCTGCTCCACGGCATGTGGGATCTTCCCGGACTAGGGATCGAATCTGTGCCCCCTGCACTGGCAGGCAGATTCTTAACCACTGTGCCATCAGGAAAGCCCCAGGAAGTAAATTATTAAACAGTATTGGCTTAAGCCCATTTTCTTTAAAATTTTAAAAGTTTTCTTCTTTAAAATATGCACATAATATACATATACACAGATAAAGAACGGAAGGATATGTACCAAGGTACTTACTGTGGCTGTTCCTGAGTAGGAGAGCATATAAATGCTTCTTTTAAAACTACTTAACTATGGTTTGATTTTCCTATAACACACACATACTAGCAGGAAGAAAAAAGAAAAGCCTTTACTCTTTTCTTTTTTTAAGGTAAAGAAAGAAACTGAATAATTACCCAGCTCCTATTTGCACCAGTCCCATTTTACTGACAATGATGAGTAAGACAGAAATTCTGGTCAGCATAAAGAACATAATAAACTTTGAAGGCAGGGAATCCAGGTTCAAATCTTGGCTCCAAAATTTAACCTCCTTTAAAATAAAGCTAACGCCTGTACGTATTTGCTTGTGTATGCATTAAATCTTCTTAAGGATAGAAAACAGTGGTTTGCCAAAGGCAAAGAGAATAACGCCACTGGGAATACAGTGGGAGGGATACTTTTCAGTGAACAACTTTTTGAATTTGTAGATTTTCTAAATCATGTACATGTATCATCTAATCAAAAATTAATAAATAGATATTTCAAAATATCAAGATATTAATTTGGGAGTGTACAATATGGTTTAAAGAGTAATTATCTTATAGAAACATTGAAATATATGCAAGTGAAATCTTATAATGTCTGGGATATGCTTCAAAATAATCTAAAGTGAGGACGGTAGGAGTAAATGAGGGTAGAGATAAAGACAGGCCATCAGTTGATAACTGTTGAAGGTAGGTAATAGGTAAATGGGGATCATTACACTGTCATATATATGTCTGCTTTTATATGTGTGAAGTTTCCCATAATAAAAAATTTTAAAGTAAACCTTAAAAGAATACAACATTCAAGAAAACTCTTTAAAAATAAAATAAATAAAAACAAAGTAGTTAGGAGGATTACATGAAGTCATATGAATTTAGTCCCAGCACAGAGCTTGGCAAATCATCTTAGCCCCCTTTCCATTCTCTATAAATTAGCGAGTGACTATAAAATAATGTACGACTGCATTAATAAAAAAAAGGTGAATTAAACTACACTGAGGGACTTCCCTGGTGGTCCAGTGGTTGGGACTTTGCCTTCCAATGCAGGGGTTGTGGGTTCAATCCCTGGTCGGGGAGTTGGGATCCCACATGCCTCATGGCCAAAAAACCAAAACATAATACAGAAGCAATATTGTAACAAGTTCAATAAAGACTTTAAAAATGGTCCAAATCAAAAAAACCTTAAAAAAAAAAAAAACCAACTACACTGAAATTAACTTTTCCTCAAAAAGTTAAATACAGAATTACCATATGACCTAGCAAATCCATCCTAAGTTCACATCCAAAAGAAGTGGAACAGGTGCTCAAACAAATACCTGTGTATGCATGTGTTCAGAGCAGCACTATTCACAACAGTCAAAAGGTGGAAATAACCCAAATGTCCATCAGTGTTTCACAAATTGGTATGTACACACAAAGAATATTATTCAGCCATAAAAAAGAATGAAATACTGACATGCAACAGCACTGATGAACCTCAAAAACATCACGATAAGTGAAAGACGTATGATATGAGATATAAAAGGTCACATTTTAAAAATTCCATTTATATGAAATACCCAGAATAGATAAATCCACCAACAGAAAGCAGATGGTTGCCAGGGGTTGGGGGTAATGGAGAATAACTGCTGAATGTGTACAGGGTTTCCTTTTGGGGTAATGAAAATGTTTTGGAACTAGATGGTGGCTGCACAAATTGTACATGTACTATAAACCACTGAATTAAATAGTTAATTTTTTTTAATGTGACTTTCACCTCAATTTAAAAAAAAATATACTGAGATAGATTTTTTTTTTTTTTGAGATACCATTTTTTTCCTTATCAAGTTTGACAAATATCAAGAAGTTTAAAAAGGCCCTGTACTGGGAAGGGTATACAGGGTGGAAAGATGAACTAGTAATTTCTATGGAAGGTAAATCTGTTAATATCTATCAAAGTTTAAAAGGCAAATATCCAGCACATTAAACTCTATACATAAGGCTGTTATTCGTAGGAAAAAAGACTTGAGGTAAACCAAATTTCCATCAACAGGGGACTGGTTAAATAAATTATGCTACGCCCATATACTAGAATACTATCCAGTTGTAAAAAGGAATCAGATAATTCTGTATGTACTGGAATGGATGCTTTGCAAGATAAAGTTAAGTGAAAAGAGCCAGGGGCAGAATGGTGCTTATTTTACATCACCATCAGTACAAACAGAAAGGAGCCAGTCTTCTCTTCTCCCCTCCTCCACCCCCATAAATGGTCACGTACAGAGTATCCCTGGAGGAACAAATGAGAAACTGGTAATAGGTCACCCCTGGGATGGGAACAAACTTTCTACCGTACACCTGCTGTTCCTCTGTAGTTTGTGAATTTAAAACAAACAAACAAACAAAAACTATAATTTTTTCCCCAAAAAATAAATTAAGTAAATGAAGAGTTTGGATTTCTAAAAATTTCTAATTTTGAAAAATTTCAAAAAGATGGATTTTTAGTCACACCTCCTATCTCCAGGTAAATAGCTCCAGTTTCTCTAACTGTTCCTCACAGGGCAGTTCCTAAGACCTAGTCTTCACACCCTGCACACTAAACACAGCACTTCAGATGTAACCTACCCAGTATTCAGGGTTCTGAGACTGACTTCCACCCCAGAGATTCCTGAGCTTTTGTTAGTTACTCATCTCTTGAAAAGCTGATGAAGTTTTGGATTCTCTCCCCAGGAAAAACTCACTGGCCCATTATATTCACCAACTTATACACAATCTCAGGGGACTGGCACCCCAGCATCGTACAGTCTTTGTACTTCTCACAGCTTTATCAGTAGCTACCACATGCACTGCTGGTTAACGTTAAACGGGTTGACAACTAAAACACCCACAACTTCCAATAATTTCTGCAAAAGCAGACCTCTTCTCTCCTCTTATTTGTTAAAACATTAGTATTTCCCAAACACTCCTGTAAATTTTCCTGTTGCAGTTTAGGCTCTGCTTTCCAGCTCTCTGAGATGATTCTGAATTAGCTCATATGCTGTGTAAATCAGCTTGGTGTCACCTATAAATTGATAATTACCAGGCCTGTGGCTTCATCTACATCTGACTAACATTTTGAGTGATTTTTTTCCCTGCAGATGGATCCATGTGTTCTTATCTGAATCAACAGAAGAGATAACTGGTACTTTCTGAGAAGCCTAAAAAGTTCTCTAACATTTTTATTATCTTAACTCCAGGAAGATAGCATAAGACATCATTTTGCTGGCCAAGAAAACTATTTCACAGCTGCAGTTTATTAAAAACAAAACAAAAACTATTCGGCAACATCCTACACACTTCAGCTTTCCATACTAAAATGGATTGAGGGCTTCCCTGGTGGCGCAGTGCGTTGAGAATCTGCCTGCCAATGCAGGGGACACGGGTTCGAGCCCTGGTCTGGGAAGATCCCACATGCCGCGGAGCAACTAGGCCCGTGAGCCACAATTGCTGAGCCTGCGCGTCTGGAGCCTGTGCTCCGCGACAGGAGAGGCCGCGATAGTGAGAGGCCCGCGCACCGCGATGAAGAGTGGCCCCCGCTCGCCGCAACTAGAGAAAGCCCTCGCACAGAAACAAAGACCCAACACAGCCAAAATTAAATAAATAAAATTAAAAAAAATAAAAAAATAAAATAAAATGGATTGAATTGTGTCCCCCCTGAAATTCATATGTTGAAGCCTTAATCCACAATATGACTATATCTGGAGACAGAGCCTTTAGGGCGGTAATTAAATGAGGTCCTAAGACTGGGGCCCTAATCTGATAGGAATTGGTGTCCTTATATAAGAGGAAGAGACACCAGAGCTCTCTTTGTGCATGTACAGAGAAAAGGCCACATGAGGACACAGTGAGAGGGAGGCAATCTGCAAGCCAGGAAGAGAGGCCTCACAAAAAACCACTGCTGATGGCACTTTAATCTTGGACCTCTAGCCTCCAAAACTGTGAGAAGCTAATTTCTGCTGTTTAAGCCACCCAGTCTGTGCTATCCTGTTATGACAGCCAAAGCTGACTATTACACATACCTCTATTTCCTTAAAAAACTAAAAATAGAGCAATCCCACTCCTGGGCATATATCCAGAGAAAACCATAATTTGAAAAGACACATGCACCCCAATGTTCATTGCAGCACTATTTACAACAGCCAGGACATGGAAGCAACCTAAATGTCCATCGATGGATGGATGGATAAAGAAGATGTGGTACCTATATACAATGGAGTATTACTCAGCCACACAAAAGAATGAAATAATGCCATTTGCAGTGACATGGATGGACCTAGAGATTGTCATACTGAGTGAAGTAAGCCAGACAGAGAAAGACAAATATCATATGATATCGCTTACATGTGGAATCTAAAAAAATGGTACAAGTGAACTTACTTACAAAACAGAAATAGTCACAGATGTAGAAAATAAACTTATGGTTACCAAGGGGATGGGGGGGAGGGATAAATTGGAACCTTGGGATTGACATATACACACTAGTATATATAAAATAGATAACTAATAAGAACCTACTGTATAGCACAGGGAACTCTACTCAATACTCTGTAATGACCTTTATGGGAAAAGAATCTAAAACAAGAAAAGTGGATATATGTATAACTGATTCACTTTGCTGTACAACAGAAACTAACACAACACTGTAAATCAACTATACTCCAATAAAAATTAATTAAAGGAATAAAAAAATAAAAGTATTCAGTACTGGAGTTCAATTAAAGATAGACAACACTAAGGACTAAGATCTTTCTCATCCACTTGTAATTTAATTATGTTCACCTTGGCCTTCCTAGGGCATTTGACTGGAGAAAAATGTGTGTGAGGCAGGGGGACAAGGAGATAGGAATTATGGTCAGAGAGTCAGGAAGGACTAGACCCTGTACAACAACATGTGCTAAAATACAACATTTAACAAAACTTTATCCCAAAAGCTATAAGCTGACATCACATGTAGATAATCTCATGGGTTAGCCACACACGTATGAAAGTGAACCTTGACATTTTATAAAGCCTTCCTTTTTTCAATCCCCCAAATCAATGAAAACCAGGCTTGGGGTTAACCCTCAGTTAATTAAAAACCCAACTGACTAGAATACCTCATTCCCCAAGGATGATGGGTAATGGTGGTTTTACTTGTCAGCTTACAAACAGGTCCATGAAGGTAATCGATACCAACAGCATAAAACTAACCTGCCAGAATAGATTCCCTAAATGGGAAACTAAAAGATGAAAGTTACTTAGTGCCTCAGCACACACAGGTATCCATTACTGAAACTGTATGACCCTCAGTTTCCCAAGCTGTGCAATGGGGATGCTAATCTCTATTTCACAGGGCTGCTTGGAGGATTAAACAAAATCACTCCTAGGTAAAGCAGTTAGCTCAATGTTTGCCACACACAGGAGCTTAACAAACGTTAGCTTTTGTCAGTGTAAGTGTATGCATGTGCTTAAACTAGGTTTGAGGTATAATTTAGCTATAATAAAATTCATGTTTTTAAGAATGTATATTTTATGATTTAGTAAAATGAGAACTCCCCAAAGTCACAAGAAAGGAGGATGGGGGTAAAAACCCTACAAGGACCTTCTGGAAAGGATTCACCGTTCTAGATGCTGTAAAGGACATTCATGATTCATGGGAAGAGGTCAAAGTATCAACATTAACAGGAATTTGGACAAAGTTCATTCCAACCCTCATGGATGACTTTGAGGGGTTCAAGACTTCAGTGGAGGAAGTAACTGCAGATGTGGTGGAAACAGGAAGAGAAACAGAATTAGAAGTGGAGCTTGAAGGTGGGACTGAATTGATGCAATCTTATGATAAAACTTTAACAGATGAAGAGTATGGATGAACAAAGAAAGGGCTTCTTGAGATAGAATCTACTCCTGGCAAAGACGCTGGGAAGACTGTTGATGCAATCAACAATCAAGGGGGAGGGGCGGTGGGAGAGGGATGGTTCGGGAGTTGGGGATTAGCAGTTGCAAACTATTATATATAGAATGGATAAACAACAAGGTCCTACTGTATAGCACAGGGAACTATATTCAATACCCTGTGATAAATCATAATGGAAAAGACTATAAAAAAGAATGTATACATATATATAACTGAATC